>NC_092087.1:33150940-33188440 GCF_045679555.1 Salvelinus alpinus | reverse complement strand
CCTTTTTTCAACCACTCTACAAATGTATAGTTTTGGCAAGTCGGTTAGGACATCTAGTTTGTGCATGACACAAGTAATTTTTCCAACAATTGTTGACAGACAGATTATTTCACATATAATTCACTGTATCACAATTCCAGTGGGTCAGAACTTTACATACACTAAGTTGACTATGCCTTTAAACAGCTCGGAAAATTCCAGAGAATTATGTCATGACTTTAGAAGCTTCTGATAGGCTAATTGACATAATTTGAGTCAATTGGAGGTGTACCTGTGGATGTATTTCAAGGCCTACCTTCAAACTCAGTGCCTCTTCGCTTGACATCATGGGAAGATCAGAAGAAATCAGCCAAGACCTCAGAAAAGACCTCCACAAGTCTGGTTCATCCTTGGGAGCAATTTTAAAACGCCTGAAGGTACCATGTTCATCTGTACAAACAATAGTACGCAAGTATAAACACCATGGGACCACGCAGCCGTCATACCGCTCAGGAAGGAGATGCATTCTGTCTCCTAGAGATGAACGTACTTTGGTGCGAAAAGTGCAAATCAATCCCAGAACAACAGCAAAGGACCTTGTGAAGATGCTGGAGGAAACAGGTACAAAAGTATCTATATCCACAGTAGAAACGAGTCTTATATCGACATAACCTGAAAGGCCGCTCAGCAAGGAAGAAGCCACTGCTCCAAAA
Source organism: Salvelinus alpinus (assembly GCF_045679555.1). Classification (NCBI taxonomy): domain Eukaryota; kingdom Metazoa; phylum Chordata; class Actinopteri; order Salmoniformes; family Salmonidae; genus Salvelinus; species Salvelinus alpinus. Next base: position 33,187,748 of record NC_092087.1, on the reverse strand, counting down.
CCGCCATAAAAAAGCCAGACTACAGTAAGCAAAGGCACATGGGGAGAATATATTGAAGCAACATCTCAAGACATCAGTCAGGAAGTTAAAGCTTGGTCGCAAATGGGTCTTCCAAATGGACAATGACCCCAAGCGTTCTTCCAAAGTTGTGGCAAAATGGTTTAAGGACAACAAAGTCAAGGTATTGGAGTGGCCATCACAAAGCCCTGACCTCAATCCCATAGAAGATATGTGGGCAGAACTGAAAAAGCGTGTGCGAGCAAGGAGGCCTACAAACCTGACCCGGTTACACCAGCTATGTCAAGGGGGAATGAGCCAACATTCCCCCAACTTATTGTGGGAAGCTTGTGGAAGGCTACCCGAAACGTTTGACCCAAGTTAAAAAATTTAAAGGCAATGCTACCAAATACTATTTGAGTGTACGTAAACTTCTGACCCACTGGGAATGTGATGAAAGAAATAAAAGCTGAAATAAATCATTCTCTCTACTATTATTCTGACATTTCACATTCTTAAAATAAAGTGGTGATCCTATCTGACCTAAGACAGGGAATGTTTACTAGGATTAAATGTCAGGAATTGTGAAAAACTGAGTTTAAATGTATTTGTCGAAGGTGTATGTAAACTTCCGACTTCAACTGTATATATATATTTTAAAAACATGTTTTAAGGGTGTTTTAAGGTTGATGCTGTGCTTTGAGATTATTTTTTTGTTGTTGATTTGGACTATTTACATTGAGAGTTTGGAGAGAATTCTATATTAACTTTATCATTGAAAGAATGTTTTTTGTACTCATCTTTGCTCTCATATTGACACAGTATTTATTTTTTTACTTTAAAAGGGTTACTTGGTTTGTGATCCAAGCTGATTGTTACAGAAGGAGGGTATAAAGAAGAAAGAAAAGAAAGAATAGGTGGATGAGGAGATTAGTAGTTGGAGGAGAAAGAGGGGAGGAGGGAGGAAAAAGAGGAGAGGATATGAGAGAGTTGCATAGATGCACAGGAGATGGGCTGAGATGAAGAGAGGAGACAAGGAGGAGGAAAAGGAGAGGCGAGAGGAGGTGGGTGAATGAGGAGTGAGACAGAGGAAAGAGGAGGTGGGTGAATGAGGAGTGAGACAGAGGAAAGAGGAGGTTGAGGAATGAGGAGTGAGACAGAGGAAAGGGGAGGTGGGTGAATGAGGAGTGAGACAGAGGAAAGAGGAGGTGGGGGAATGAGGAGTGAGACAGAGGAAAGAGGAGGTCGAGGAATGAGGAGTGAGACAGAGGAAAGAGGAGGTGGGGGAATGAGGAGTGAGACAGAGGAAAGAGGAGGTGGGGGAATGAGGAGTGAGACAGAGGAAAGAGGAGGTTGAGGAATGAGGAGTGAGACAGAGGAAAGCGGAGGTGGGGGAATGAGGAGTGAGACAGAGGAAAGAGGAGGTGGGGGAATGGGGAGTGAGACAGAGGAAAGAGGAGGTGGGTGAATGAGGAGTGAGACAGAGGAAAGAGGAGGTTGAGGAATGAGGAGTGAGACAGAGGAAAGGGGAGGTGGGTGAATGAGGAGTGAGACAGAGGAAAGAGGAGGTGGGGGAATGAGGAGTGAGACAGAGGAAAGAGGAGGTCGAGGAATGAGGAGTGAGACAGAGGAAAGAGGAGGTGGGTGAATGAGGAGTGAGACAGAGGAAAGAGGAGGTGGGGGAATGAGGAGTGAGACAGAGGAAAGAGGAGGTTGAGGAATGAGGAGTGAGACAGAGGAAAGCGGAGGTGGGGGAATGAGGAGTGAGACAGAGGAAAGAGGAGGTGGGGGAATGGGGAGTGAGACAGAGGAAAGAGGAGGTGGGGGAATGAGGAGTGAGACAGAGGAAAGAGGAGGTGGGGGAATGAGGAGTGAGACAGAGGAAAGAGGAGGTCGAGGAATGAGGAGTGAGACAGGGGAAAGCGGAGGTGGGGGAATGGGGAGTGAGACAGAGGAAAGCGGAGGTGGGGGAATGAGGAGTGAGACAGAGGAAAGAGGAGGTGGGGGAATGAGGAGTGAGACAGAGGAAAGAGGAGGTGGGTGAATGAGGAGTGAGACAGAGGAAAGAGGAGGTTGAGGAATGAGGAGTGAGACAGAGGAAAGCGGAGGTGGGGGAATGAGGAGTGAGACAGAGGAAAGAGGAGGTGGGGGAATGGGGAGTGAGACAGAGGAAAGAGGAGGTCGAGGAATGAGGAGTGAGACAGAGGAAAGAGGAGGTGGGTGAATGAGGAGTGAGACAGAGGAAAGAGGAGGTGGGGGAATGAGGAGTGAGACAGAGGAAAGAGGAGGTGGGTGAATGAGGAGTGAGACAGAGGAAAGAGGAGGTTGAGGAATGAGGAGTGAGACAGAGGAAAGCGGAGGTGGGGGAATGAGGAGTGAGACAGAGGAAAGAGGAGGTGGGGGAATGGGGAGTGAGACAGAGGAAAGAGGAGGTGGGGGAATGAGGAGTGAGACAGAGGAAAGAGGAGGTTGGGGAATGAGGAGTGAGACAGAGGAAAGAGGAGGTCGAGGAATGAGGAGTGAGACAGGGGAAAGCGGAGGTGGGGGAATGGGGAGTGAGACAGAGGAAAGCGGAGGTGGGGGAATGGGGAGTGAGACAGAGGAAAGAGGAGGTGGGGGAATGAGGAGTGAGACAGATGAAAGAGGAGGTGGGGGAATGAGGAGTGAGACAGAGGAAAGCGGAGGTGGGGGAATGGGGAGTGAGACAGAGGAAAGAGGAGGTGGGGGAATGAGGAGTGAGACAGAGGAAAGAGGAGGTGGGGGAATGGGGAGTGAGACAGAGGAAAGAGGAGGTGGGGGAATGAGGAGTGAGACAGAGGAAAGAGGAGGTGGGGGAATGAGGAGTGAGACAGAGGAAAGAGGAGGTCGAGGAATGAGGAGTGAGACAGAGGAAAGAGGAGGTGGGGGAATGGGGAGTGAGACAGAGTAATCAACACCTGAACCCTGGCTTTCCCTCTTAGCTGCTGATGCTCATATACAGTCTGACTCTTACCCAAGCTAAACTCATACCCCATCATGGCTCCTGTGGAGCAGGAACTGTGTAGGCCTACATGAACAGACTGCTGGATCCAGATTGGATTTACAGGAAAGGCTTTTGCCATATGTCATGAGGGTGTCAGTACAGCATTCAATTCCATACAGTACATGAAGTTCAGTCTGTTCAAATATACCTTACTAGTCAGTTTGCAAAAACATCCCCATCCTGTTTCAAATCAAATCTCTAATGATGGTTAACATATCACACTCTAATGATGGTTAACATATCACACTCTAATGATGGTTAACATATCACACTCTAATGATGGTTAACATATCACACTCTAATGATGGTTAACATATCACACTCTAATGATGGTTAACATATCACACTCTAATGATGGTTAACATATCACACTCTAATGATGGTTAACATATCACACTCTAATGATGGTTAACATATCACACTCTAATGATGGTTAACATATCACACTCTAATGATGGTTAACATATCACACTCTAATGATGGTTAACATATCACACTCTAATGATGGTTAACATATCACACTCTAATGATGGTTAACATATCACACTCTAATGATGGTTAACATATCACACTCTAATGATGGTTAACATATCACACTCTAATGATGGTTAACATATCACACTCTAATGATGGTTAACATATCACACTCTAATGATGGTTAACATATCACACTCTAATGATGGTTAACATATCACACTCTAATGATGGTTAACATATCACACTCTAATGATGGTTAACATATCACACTCTAATGATGGTTAACATATCACACTCTAATGATGGTTAACATATCACACTCTAATGATGGTTAACATATGCTCTGTGAAGATTTGAAACCAGCGAGAAGTTGATGATCAACACACTCTCTGTCTGCATCGTTTCTTTCTACTGTTCCCGATAGTTAAACGCCGGTATGTGATGACAAACACTTGTCAAGTTCCTGTTATTGTTTCTGGTGTTTTATGGTAATTGTTTTAGCCTTGTGAGTTCTCGGCAAAGGAACATAACCATAACATTAAGTAATTACTTCATTATTTGAAATTTGAGTTTGTCTTTGACAGAAACATTGATTTATGATCTAGGAATAATTGATTGTATTCTATTCTTCTCTCTGTCAGGAACAGAACCCGATTCTATTTCAGCATGGTGAGATCCAGGAGGGAGGCAACAGTCTATTGTTTAAGTCCCTATCTAAATTTGTGACCAATAATGCTTAAAATAGCCATGCTCTCATGCATTTAACCACACACACCACGTGCCAAGCTAGCCCTTACCGCAAAACTCAATCCCGTTGCCATGACTCATTGACAAGCACACACACATGCACGTACACACGCACAGACATATATGTGTGTGTGTGTTAGCGATGGGGTCATGGTGTGGGCAGATATTATTTAGGGGACTGTTATTTTTAGGGGGAAATGAGCACTAGTGGAGACAGCAGCAGAGCAGGCATCAGGCAGAGCATGAAAACAGCCTGTGTGTTAGCCTGTGTGTTAGCCTGTGTGTTAGCATGTGGGTTAGCCTGTGGGTTAGCCATAGCATATTAGCGTGAGCGGCAGGGGGTCTGGGGACAGGCTGCTGACAGGAGGACAGGAATGTGACAACACGACTACAGCTTCATCACACCACTTCGTCACCGCTGGTATTTGTATTTGCTGTGTGTGGTGTGTGTCTGTTTGCAGTGTGAGGCGCCACAGTGTAGCGCAACGCCAAGGTCCCTGCTTTCTCTGGTTACTGATCAGCTGCCATCTCTTTATCGCCTGCCTGACGCACAACTGACCATGGCCTTATAGTCTATTTCACACACACCAATGCTGCTCAACAGTGGCCCTGCTCACAGCGTGTAAACCCTCATCAGACAGTCTAGAGAATCCTGAACAGGTTTGTCATCTGACAGAGCCAACATGGCGCAGTAAAATAAAAACATATTCTTTATCATAACAGACTAAGTTTAATATTTAATTGTCTTTGAATTTATATTTACTAATAGTTCAGCCTTAACTAGAAGAACATGACCATCGTTTATTCTCTCATTTCTTTACAACAACCCTGACAGCATATCAACTCAACACATGTATTAACATCAGCAGGTTCATGGTCAGCTTGGTTCAATCATCACTGACATTGGTCCTCAAAGGCTAATGGGTTTACTAAGTTAAAGGAGTTACATGTAGCATGTCTTCTGAAAATGTCCATAATATATCTAGTGGAATGACAGTGCTTCACAATATTTTCTCACAAAATCGCATTCTAAAATGCAGACATTCTATTTGACAACAGAAGCCAGACAGGCGTATGTTGTCAAGATGGGAAAACTGCACCCTCCCTCTCTTACATTGGTGTCACTCAAATGCATGGTCATCTCCTCCTCCTGCACAATGAACAATGGCAGACTGGGCCAATGTAGAAATCCCTCTGTCATTTCCGGGTTTCTAAAATTCTACAATCTTTGCTGAATTTCAGTTTATGTGAGAAAACAAGCACTGAATTGTGTAGGGAATCATTGTACCATTTAAATAGCTTTGAAATATATTTTCAATAACAACAAAAAAATCATTTATAAGGCTGTTTGAAGTTAGTGGAGGAAACTGAAAGTTAAATAGTCTCCTCCATGATCCATGCTATCCGGGATCCTTGGGGTGTTGGATAGCGCTAACCTTTCCAGGATGTTGTGGAAAATGGGATGCGGGGAAGGGGGAGAGTTGTTTACATTCAGCCTAAGAGTTGTTGCAATTCACCTAGCTTCCACATGGACAAGATATTCTACATATAGCACCTTTAATATGTAGCTACTGTAGGCATATTCCTTCAAACTGGGAGATCAAGTCAAGCAATAGTCTATGAAAACACTGCATGGGTGTTTAAAAAACAATTACTCAATGGGCTTGACGTTTCAAATGCGATGACCAATCTAAAACAAATAAACGAGGATTATGATATTCTCCCCAGGGGCAATTCACGCGGCTTATGCTGAGTAAATAAATGAAACTGAAGCAAGAAACCAACACATCTAACCGCTGACGGGTCGCACGCACTCCGCTTTCCCTTTGACGCATGCCAGACGTCTGTCAGTTATATGATGACGCGTCTAATCCCCCTCATTCACACACGCACACACACACACACACACACACAGGAGCCAGCTGTTTACCGGGCCTGGGAGCTGGAACCCCTCGAGCCTCGAGCAGGTGCAAGTCGCTAGCGCTAGGAGAGGAGGGGGAAAGGAGAGGAGGGTGAAAAGAAGGTGTTGACGGATAAACTAATGAACAGTAGTACTGCAGGCCAGTCAGCCTTCTGGAGAGGCTGTAGGAGCATGACTCAGCGCTTAGTAGCCAGTCAGCCTTCTGGAGAGGCTGTAGGAGCATGACTGAGCGCTTAGTAGCCGATGAGTGGTTTAGAGAGGGAACCTGAAATTCACACAGGATATCAGACAATAAGAAAATGATTTAGGCCAAAACCAAATAGTTCACTCAACAGTGCTCTATCAAACTGTTATGACTAAAATCATTTGCTTACCCAAAATCTTAAGCAAATTCGAAAGATAATTTTAAACATTCATGAGATTTGGCAGGCATGAACGAATTGTATCCTAAATTGAAATCAAGGATTTTCTCGTTGTTGTTTTGAAGAGCCAAAAAGGCAAAAGCATGCAATTAGGTTATCTCAAAAAGAATTGTCCTAATAATTTTTCTAATAATTTAATAACTCTTTCATCCGCTGACAATGTTCAATAGAATGAGAATGTTAGAATAGCCTACAGTGCAAATGATTGTCAGACTAACGTGCGTGATAAAATGAAACACCGTCACTAAAAACACAAATACTTTGATCACTTGGAAATCATGATGACGTCATTGAGTTATGTATTAAACAATTGTATCAGCTATTACCTGTAGGCTAATTTAAATGTATATCTGCATGTCGCTACAGGCCTTTTCGATTTCAGCAAAGAACAAAACAAGTATTTAAAAGATTATTGAGATCACCAAGAGAACATAGGCCTATAGAAATAATTTAGGCTATTTCATTTTTCTGCGTTAGCCTAGACAATTAAAATGCGCTGAGCCATAATAACAAGTTGAACATGTTTCAGGATTTATTTTTTAAATATAGAAGTCTACAAAATGTGGACAAATATTCTAAATCGACCCTTTCATCGAAAACAGCTATTTTTCGTTAAATAATGTCTAAATCTCCAGCTCTTGTTCAATGAGCCTGCATAACAGACATTGATGAGGAAATAACTCTGGAAAATAATACCAGCATTATGACATGCTCAGTAGCTCGAAATAATCTATTCGATCTATTCGATTAATTCATGAGATATATTATGGATATATTTGTGTTAATGTGTATAAAGATCCACAGTTATATTCCCATGATTTCGATGCCAAAATTAGGGTATTACTTTCGAATTTAAAACCTCTAATAAAATGTACAAATTAATTCACATTTTGTCCATATACCTTCAAAATGTAGGCTACCTGACCTACATAAATATTTGTATTATTGTGCAATATAGGCTAGGCCAATACAGGCCTGTTTTAAATGTAGCACTCCGGTGACTGTTCACATGATCTGACCTAGAGATAGTTTTCCTCTGCAGTGTTTCTCTGAGAACCTGTTTCCTCTCTCGTCTACCTATGCTGTTCCCACCTGACAGGTCTCCTACCGGGCCGGGGGAGACGGGGCTATGGGTTCAGGGGTGAGGGGGAAGAGGTGTACATGTTCCCGGTCGGATCCCTCGAACACAATAATCATATTTAGCAGACTAGCGAGGGTTTTCACTTCGCGTGGAACATGCCTGCACACGCCCGCGTTCTGCTCTCACCACGCCTTGAGTCAAAAAACACGAGCTGCCATCAAACCCTGTAGCAGTTATTAATAATCCACCATCATGCGTAATATAATCACACAGGCTGAATGGGTGTATCATTTGAAGACATTGTAATTTATTGGAATACTATGCATTCATCATGTATACAATTTATAAATGCTTAATGCAAGATTGAATCATGTATATATGAACTGAAATAATGATCAGAATTGGGTAGGGCTATCCTCCTGTCTACAGAGCCCATTTCTGTCTGACATGCACGATATTAAGTTCACCAGTTATTCGCCACATGCCTCTCGCCATATGATACAAACACTAATCACTGAAATAAAAGTTGGTCACACAGTCTTTTAATCGTAAAAAATAAGAACAGTAAAACAGAGTTGTTGCTCAGCTCTTTCTCTTGAGGTATGCAGACCCACCTAACCACCTCCCACGAGCTCCTCCGAGAGCAAGCACGCACATGCGACGGAACAGCGAGGCTCGCGCAGTGGGGAGAAACAAGCAACAATGTACAATGTGTCCATAGAGTAGTCTAGACCTAGTGACGTGCTCTGTGTAGCCCACCCTTCACATTGCAGTGCCCAGGAGACAACTAAGACTGACAACTATGTTTTTTTTACCAGGACAACTGAGACTGACTGACAAATAGCTGATAATGGAATAGGTCATTCCACACTCAAGATGCCCTGAAACGGACTTCAGCGATGTAAACAGCGAGGTGAGAGATGATCCTTATTGGACAAAGGTGCAGACTGCAGAACAAATATAATATTGTTATGACATAGCCTATAGCATAATAACCACAAGGATACTGCCGGCTGGATGAGTGGAGTGGTCACTGGTCGGGTTAACATTTAAACAAGACAGGGCATTGAGCTGGGACCCTGCCGAAAAACACAGAGATCACAGAAACAGGGGCAGAGACAGCGAAAGTGACAGAGCGAATGACAGCGTTTGTGATAGTGACAGGAACATGGAAACTAGGAAAGTAATATGTTTGGGGTGGTTTGAGGAGAGATGGGGAAAATGTTTTGGTAAGAGACTAGGGGGGTAAAAGGAGAGAGTAGGTAAAGGGACAGCCTGACCAGGTTTAGGGATGGGACGTGGAGGCAAGACAGAGGTTGTGGACAGAGAGGGGAAGATGCAGAGAGGTAAGAGAGAAATAGAGAGAGAGTTGGAGTCCACAAACTTCACTTACAGCCAGTTACTGGCGTTGGCCGAGAGCAGCGCGAGGAAGAGCATCAGCAGGGACCGTAAAACATATTCCGCGGTCATCTCGAGCGCAACCGGGGGAGAAAGAGCCCAAAGAGAGTTAAAATAATCCACACAAGGTATGGCGGTGATCTCTGCGGGGGGAGGGATGAGAGGTGGTAGCGATGGTCTCGTGAAGGACCGGTGATACGTGGGATCCCGTTAAAGACAGTTAATCCATTGTCACACATCCACAGAGATCCACCGGAGAGGCGCGAGACTCACAGCTGTATCGCCCGGTCCGTTCGCCTCCCGCTCTCCCTCCACACAGAGAGAGGAAAAGAAGAGAGGAGAGGGAAAAGAGAGGATGCTAAAAATACGGTAAAACTCTCTTCTCTGTGTCACGAAGCCAAACTCGGGCAGGTTGGGACTGAATTGCCACCTTCTTATTTCACGTGTTTACTCTCGTTCCTGTTTTCTTGGTAACACTACAGGGCGCGCGAGGAAAGGGCAGTAAAAACCTACAGATTGGAGTTTTAATCCCTCAAGTGCTCCTCGAGACACTTCTTGATTACGGTGTTATTGCTGCTGTGGTCCATTCCAAAGGATGGGCTTTCGTTCTCTCCACGTTGTCACACACACATTCACTTGGAAACACACTCTTCACACACACACTGTCTGTCTCTGTGCGTCAGTTCTGTGGATGGCACTCTGCGAGGGGAGAGAGGGTGAAAGCTGACTTTAGTGGAGGGGCGGCGCGAGGCTAAAGGGAGGTATGGGAGTGAGTTTGGAGATGAAGGCGGGTTTAGTGCGTTATGAAGGTATTGTGTGTGTGTGTGTGTGCGCGCGCGCGCTCCGTTTTAAAGCTCTCCTGGGAGGATGCAATAGCGCAGCCATTTACCACGCACCATGGCTGGATGGACGTTGAATACTGACTTGTATCACGCGTGACCTGGTTGCACACACACACACACACACACACACACACACACACACACACACACACACACACACACACACACACACACACACACACACACACACACACACACGTTGGCAGAGTCTTGATCCCCCCTGTCCCACTCAACCAAATATTCTGTGGTCAGAAGGCTATTTTAAGCCTCACTGAAAACCAGTGCATTTTAGACTGGGGCATTAATGGTGACAAGGGTACAAGTAGTAGCCTAGGCAACAAAGGTATAATAATAATAATAATAGGGAATTGTTTAATAGGCATAATGATGTAGGCCTAACCCATGCCCATCACAACAATGTCCAGGACCCTATCTGGAATGATTTGTATGAGAACTGCCAGTCTTGTTCACACAAATTATCACACCAGAAACTTCCATGTCAAAAATGGCATATTCATTTGATTTGCAGACATCTTAATAAAGAACTACAGTTCAGTCATTTCACCATGCGGGCAGCCTACATCAGAGCTTGGGGTTCTAATCTCATTGTGTGTGTGTGTGTGTGTGTGTGTGTGTGTGTGTGTGTGTGTGTGTGTGTGTGTGTGTGTGTGTGTGTGTGTGTGTGTGTGTGTGTGTTTGTGTGTGTGTGTGTGTGTGTGTGTATGATCTAATCTCATTTCACTTATTGGGTTTTAGGGAGCTAAGAATACACCCCGCCAGCGCAAGACGCTGCAGCCACGGTAACCAGCTGTGCAATATGGCTTCTGCAGTCGCGACACACACACACACACACACACACACACACACACACACACACACACACACACACACACACACACACACACACACACACACACACACACACAACACACACACACAATGAGATGTGCAGCCACTTGGGTGTGAGAAGGTGGACAAAACGTTTCCAGTAACTGAGTCAGACTGAAAGATCATAACTGAGCTTCTGAATGACAGGTTGAGTGACAGCATCAGTTTTCTGGACATGGATGTTTACAGAACCACTCACTGCTTTTATTCCACAGGAACTCACTGCCACCCTATATAATATAGCCCAAATAATGACTTGACAAATGTTATAAACAGTCATAACAGCTAATGACAAGTGAACGAACTCAGTGATGATACCGACCATGATGCGTTATGCTAACCAGGCTCAGTCTGAAGATGAGGTCCTAGAATGGCCAACAGAGGGGGACAGTGAGTAATGTTGGGAGGTGTGTGAAAATCAGGATCAGAACAGTGGACTGGAGCACACACGCACGCACGCACGCACGCACGCACGCACGCACGCACGCACACACGCACGCACGCACGCACGCACACACGCACACACACACACACACACACACACACACACACACACACACACACACACACACACACACACACACACACACACACACACACACACACACACACACACACACACACACACACACACACACACACACACACTCAGCTGCCCAGAGTTCTATTGGGCTGATCTGATTTACTGGTCTTTGGCCGTGGGACAATCCCACAGGAACAATAGACGTGATTAGTTGTCCTGCAGATGCCAAGGACGAGGTGTGCTTGTGAAAGTGTGTGTGTGTCTGTCCTTTATCCCCCCTTCTAGTAGGCTGTCAACCAGATCCAAAACGTACAACTATTCTCTATGGTACATTCTTATTGCCATTCTTACAAGGACATAACTGTCTTGGAACTTTGGTGCCAACATGGCTTCCATGAAAACTGTAAAATTCAAACAGTACAGTACAGTACCATTAGTCCTCGGGTTACTCTACCTATGAGAACTCAAGTGTGTGTCTGTGTCTGTGTCTGTGTACATGTGTAAGTATGTTGTAAGTGGCTGCCAGTCCCCTGCTGTGTGTTTAAGTGAAATTAGTGCAGGCATGCGCTGCCTGTGAAAGAAACCAGTATCCCTCTATGGACCCCAGAGATCTGGACCCACTACACCCAGCATGCAGCCAGCCCACACACTACACCCAGCATGCAGCCAGCCCACACACTACACCCAGCACGCAGCCAGCCCACACACTACACCCAGCATGCAGCCAGCCCACACACTACACCCAGCATGCAGCCAGCCCACACACTACACCCAGCCAGCCTACACACTACACCCAGCACGCAGCCAGCCCACACACTACACACAGCATGCAGCCAGCACACACACTACACCCAGCATGCAGCCAGACCACACACTACACCCAGCACGCAGCCAGCCCACACACTACACCCAGCACGCAGCCAGCCCACACACTACACCCAGCCAGCCCACACACTACACCCAGCAAGCAGCCAGCCCACACACTACACCCAGCACGCAGCCAGCCTAAACACTACACCCAGCACGCAGCCAGCCCACACACTACACCCAGCAAGCAGCCAGCCCACACACTACACCCAGCAAGCAGCCAGCCCACACACTACACCCAGCATGCAGCCAGCCTACACACTACACCCAGCCAGCCTACACACTACACGCAGCCAGCGCACACACTACACCCAGCATGCAGCCAGCCTACACACTACACCCAGCCAGCCCACACACTACACCCAGCACGCAGCCAGCCCACACACTACACCCAGCACGCAGCCAGCCCACACACTACACCCAGCATGCAGCCAGCCTACACACTACACCCAGCCAGCCCACACACTACACCCAGCAAGCAGCCAGCCCACACACTACACCCAGCATGCAGCCAGCCCACACACTACACCCAGCCAGCCCACACACTACACCCAGCATGCAGCCAGCCTACACACTACACCCAGCCAGCCCACACACTACACCCAGCATGCAGCCAGCCCACACACTACACCCAGCATGCAGCCAGGCCACACACTACACCCAGCACGCAGCCAGCCCACAAACTACACCCAGCATGCAGCCAGCCTACACACTACACCCAGCAAGCAGCCAGCCCACACACTACACCCAGCATGCAGCCAGCCTACACACTACACCCAGCACGCAGCCAGGCCACACACTACACCCAGCACGCAGCCAGCCCACACACTACACCCAGCACGCAGCCAGCCTATACACTACACCCAGCACGCAGCCAGCCCACACACTACACCCAGCACGCAGCCAGCCCACACACTACACCCAGCATGCAGCCAGCCTACACACTACACCCATCCAGCCCACACACTACACCCAGCAAGCAGCCAGCCCACACACTACACCCAGCATGCAGCCAGCCCACACACTACACCCAGCCAGCCCACACATTACACCCAGCAAGCAGCCAGCCCACACACTACACCCAGCACGCAGCCAGCCCACACACTACACCCAGCACGCAGCCAGCCCACACACTCACGTGTGTACAGTATGTGTGTGAGAGAGATGAAGCTGTGTGAGAGGGGGTCCTGGGAGAAAGTCCTGAGTCAGGACAGCGTTCCACTAACAGCCTTGTCTCCATAGCAACATGAGCTGGCTCATCCGTCCGTCACGAAGGCATTCTGGGAGGACAGGTTTTATATAGCCTTAGCCAGCATGCTTGGCCCGTTACCCTGGAAACACTAATGTCACAGGACCCCCGTAACATTTACCCCTGGGCCTCCGCCACACACACCCACTACAATACTCTGGACGTCCGGTGCCGTAAACCTCCCCCTGCGTGAGTTCTGATTATACAAGTCTCTACCCCCCCCCCCTCCTCTCTCTCTAGCTCCCCCCCCCCCTTTCTCTCTCTCTAGCCCCCCCCTCTCTCTCTCTAGCCCCCCCCCCCCTCTCTCTCTACCCCCCCCCCTCTCTCAGGACCACGAGGGAAATTGTCTGTCTCTCATCTAAGATCACATCAGGTTAAGTGTGCATTCTCCCCACTCCTCCTCCTCCCTGCTCAAACACACACACACACACACACACACACACACACACACACACACACACACACACACACACACACACACACACACACACACACACACACACACACACACACACACACACACACACACACACACACACACACAAACACACACACACACACACACACTCGCGCACACACACAGACTCGCACACACTTGCAAATATTGACCGTGTGGATGTTTCTCTTTCAGGGTAGTGTATGTGGTCAAATTGCGGCGCTCTAGTTGTTTGGGTGTCAGGTTGCAATTGCATGGTTCAGGTCTGGACACTATTTCTTGACATGACCTTGACGACCACATGACCATGACCTAGCTCAACTGTATTTGCAGAGGATATCTTCACATACTATATGAGCAGAATTCTCTCTCTCTCTCTCTCTCTCTCTCTCTCTCTCTCTCTCTCTCTCTCTCTCTCTCTCTCTCTCTCTCTCTCTCTCTCTCTCTCTCTCTCTCTCTCTCTCTCTCTCTCTCTCTCTCTCTCTCTCTCTCTCTCTCTCTCTCTCTCTCTCTCTCTCTCTCTCTCTCTCTCTCTCTCTCTTCACTGCCTGTTGATAGAAGGTGGTTGGTTACTCAGTAACAGGGGTCTCTGTCTCCCCCTGACCCCTCTGTGCCACAGCCTAGAGTTCAACCCTCCACCTCTCCCTCCCACTACTCATCCCTCCTCCTCTCCCTCCCACTACTCATCCCTCCTCCTCTCCCTCCCACTACTCGTCCCTCCTCCTCTCCCTCCCACTACTCATCCCTCCTCCTCTCCCTCCCACTACTCATCCCTCCTCCTCTCCCTCCCACTACTCATCCCTCCTCCTCTCCCTCCCACTACTCATCCCTCCTTCTCTTCCTCCCACTACTCATCCCTCCTCCTCTCCCTCCCACTACTCATCCCTCCTCCTCTCCCTCCCACTACTCATCCCTCCTCCTCTCCCTCCCACTACTCATCCCTCATTCTCTTCCTCCCACTACTCATCCCTCCTCCTCTCCCTCCCACTACTCATCCCTCCTTCTCTTCCTCCCACTACTCATCCCTCCTCCTCTCCCTCCCACTACTCATCCCTCCTTCTCTTCCTCCCACTACTCATCCCTCCTTCTCTTCCTCCCACTACTCATCCCTCCTCCTCTCCCTCCCACTACTCATCCCTCCTCCTCTCCCTCCCACTACTCATCCCTCCTTCTCTTCCTCCCACTACTCATCCCTCCTCCTCTCCCTCCCACTACTCATCCCTCCTCCTCTCCCTCCCACTACTCATCCCTCCTCCTCTCCCTCCCACTACTCATCCCTCCTTCTCTTCCTCCCACTACTCATCCCTCCTCCTCTCCCTCCCACTACTCATCCCTCCTTCTCTTCCTCCCACTACTCATCCCTCCTCCTCTCCCTCCCACTACTCATCCCTCCTTCTCTTCCTCCCACTACTCATCCCTCCTTCTCTTCCTCCCACTACTCATCCCTCCTCCTCTCCCTCCCACTACTCATCCTTCCTCCTCTCCCTCCCACTACTCATCCCTCCTTCTCTTCCTATGTTCTTTACAGAGGTCAGACGAACAATAGCGTCCTGATCTGTGTTGGAATACATCATTAGTAGAACTGGGTAAACACTTGTCAAGAGTGGCTCTATATGTGGGTGGGTGAATTGCATCAGGTGGAATATATTGACAGTATACATTTCCTCCAGAGGAATCAGAGTTTTGACTGTGTGAAATAACTAGGCCTGATATTTGGGAGAGTGATGATGGGGTCCTGGAGTTTAGTGTGGTGAGCTGGATGAGAGGCAGGAGAGCGGGGTCAGGAGTGTAGGGGTCATGAGAGGGGTGCCAGGGGTTAGGCACGTAAATGAACAGCTGAGTGCTGTGATTTAGTCGGTATAAAATCGGTCCAACTGTCATAACAAAGGGCCCTGACAGAGAGGAGGGACCCGCAGACAAATGGGAGTCGGTCAGTGGACCCCCAGAGCCCTCCCCCCCACACACACCCACCGCTCTGATGACAGACACAGGGGAGTCAGCCCCCCCCCCCCCCCCCCCCCCCAGGGTCTCATGGAGAGGGTCAGAGACAGGAAGGGTTCTGAAGGGTGTCCCTCTCACCTTTCCAGAATCTTTTGAGTCCTGTCTGTCCCTCTGTCCTCCTCCTAAAGCCCTCTGAAGCCTTTCATAAGGGCTGAGTGTGGCCTTTACATCCTATTGGTCTCAGATTAACTATTTTATTCAGGGCCCGGTGCCATGATGATGGGACTACATTGAGCCTGCTGGGGCATTGTGCAGGTGATTTTGGAGAAGATTTGGCTTATTCCAGACAGCAAACATTCTTATCTATCTATCTATCTATCTATCTATCTATCTATCTATCTATCTATCTATCTATCTATCTATCTATCTATCTATCTATCTATCTATCTATATATCTATCTATCTATCTATCTATCTATCTATCTATCTATCTATCTATCTATCTATCTATCTATCTATCTATCTATCTGCCAACATCACTAATACAATCACAGATACACACTCTCTAAAACACTCAAAAAGTGTCAGGGGCGGACTGGGACAAGAAATCATCCCTGGCATTTTATCCATACCAGCCCACGTCACGTCGCGCACCGCCAACTCACCCCCAATACACACCCTACTTAGACACAGGCAGTAGTACTGACACATAACACATTGGCAGTACAGTACAGCGTTTCTGTACCAGTGACTGGCGAGACATGGTCCTCCTCTTTTTTAACCAGTTCATGTTCAATAAGAAATACAATATGTAAAACACCACTGGAGATACAACTCACCACTATAACTGTCTCTGTCTGGAGATACAACTCACCACTATAACTGTCTCTGTCTGGAGATACAACTCACCACTATAACTGTTCCTCTGTCTGGAGATACAACTCACCACTTTAACTGTTCCTCTGTCTGGAGATACAACTCACCACTTTAACTGTTCCTCTGTCTGGAGATACAACTCACCACTATAACTGTTCCTCTGTCTGGAGATACAACTCACCACTATAACTGTGTCTCTGTCTGGAGATACAACTCACCACTACAACTGTTCCTCTGTCTGGAGATACAACTCACCACTATAACTGTTCCTCTGTCTGGAGATACAACTCACCACTATAACTGTCTCTGTCTGGAGATACAACTCACCACTACAACTGTTCCTCTGTCTGGAGATACAACTCACCACTATAACTGTCTCTGTCTGGAGATACAACTCACCACTATAACTGTGTCTCTGTCTGGAGATACAACTCACCACTATAACTGTCTCTGTCTGGAGATACAACTCACCACTATAACTGTGTCTCTGTCTGGAGATACAACTCACCGCTATAACTGTGTCTCTGTCTGGAGATACAACTCACCACTATAACTGTGTCTCTGTCTGGAGATACAACTCACCACTACAACTGTTCCTCTGTCTGGAGATACAACTCACCACTATAACTGTTCCTCTGTCTGGAGATACAACTCACCACTTTAACTGTTCCTCTGTCTGGAGATACAACTCACCACTATAACTGTTCCTCTGTCTGGAGATACAACTCACCACTATAACTGTGTCTCTGTCTGGAGATACAACTCACCGCTATAACTGTGTCTCTGTCTGGAGATACAACTCACCACTATAACTGTCTCTGTCTGGAGATACAACTCACCGCTATAACTGTGTCTCTGTCTGGAGATACAACTCACCACTATAACTGTGTCTCTGTCTGGAGATACAACTCACCACTATAACTGTTCCTCTGTCTGGAGATACAACTCACCACTATAACTGTGTCTCTGTCTGGAGATACAACTCACCACTATAACTGTGTCTCTGTCTGGAGATACAACTCACCACTACAACTGTTCCTCTGTCTGGAGATACAACTCACCACTATAACTGTGTCCTCTGTCTGGAGATACAACTCACCACTATAACTGTGTCTCTGTCTGGAGATACAACTCACCACTATAACTGTGTCTCTGTCTGGAGATACAACTCACCACTACAACTGTTCCTCTGTCTGGAGATACAACTCACCACTATAACTGTGTCTCTGTCTGGAGATACAACTCACCACTACAACTGTTCCTCTGTCTGGAGATACAACTCACCACTATAACTGTTCCTCTGTCTGGAGATACAACTCACCACTATAACTGTGTCTCTGTCTGGAGATACAACTCACCACTACAACTGTTCCTCTGTCTGGAGATACAACTCACCACTATAACTGTGTCTCTGTCTGGAGATACAACTCACCACTATAACTGTCTCTGTCTGGAGATACAACTCATCCCTACAACTGTCTCTGTCTGGAGATACAACTCACCACTATAACTGTGTCTCTGTCTGGAGATACAACTCACCACTATAACTGTTCCTCTGTCTGGAGATACAACTCACCACTATAACTGTCTCTGTCTGAAGATACAACTCACCACTATAACTGTTCCTCTGTCTGGAGATACAACTCACCACTATAACTGTGTCTCTGTCTGGAGATACAACTCACCACTATAACTGTTCCTCTGTCTGGAGATACAACTCACCACTATAACTGTTCCTCTGTCTGGAGATACAACTCACCACTATAACTGTGTCTCTGTCTGGAGATACAACTCACCACTATAACTGTGTCTCTGTCTGGAGATACAACTCACCACTATAACTGTGTCTCTGTCTGGAGATACAACTCACCACTATAACTGTGTCTCTGTCTGGAGATACAACTCACCACTATAACTGTGTCTCTGTCTGGAGATACAACTCACCACTATAACTGTGTCTCTGTCTGGAGATACAACTCACCACTATAACTGTGTCTCTGTCTGGAGATACAACTCACCACTATAACTGTTCCTCTGTCTGGAGATACAACTCACCACTATAACTGTTCCTCTGTCTGGAGATACAACTCACCACTATAACTGTGTCTCTGTCTGGAGATACAACTCACCACTATAACTGTGTCTCTGTCTGGAGATACAACTCACCACTATAACTGTCTCTGTCTGGAGATACAACTCACCACTATAACTGTGTCTCTGTCTGGAGATACAACTCACCACTATAACTGTCTCTGTCTGGAGATACAACTCACCACTATAACTGTGTCTCTGTCTGGAGATACAACTCACCACTACAACTGTTCCTCTGTCTGGAGATACAACTCACCACTATAACTGTCTCTGTCTGGAGATACAACTCACCACTATAACTGTTCCTCTGTCTGGAGATACAACTCACCACTATAACTGTTCCTCTGTCTGGAGATACAACTCACCACTATAACTGTGTCTCTGTCTGGAGATACAACTCACCGCTATAACTGTGTCTCTGTCTGGAGATACAACTCACCACTATAACTGTCTCTGTCTGGAGATACAACTCACCGCTATAACTGTGTCTCTGTCTGGAGATACAACTCACCACTATAACTGTGTCTCTGTCTGGAGATACAACTCACCACTATAACTGTTCCTCTGTCTGGAGATACAACTCACCACTATAACTGTGTCTCTGTCTGGAGATACAACTCACCACTATAACTGTGTCTCTGTCTGGAGATACAACTCACCACTACAACTGTTCCTCTGTCTGGAGATACAACTCACCACTATAACTGTGTCTCTGTCTGGAGATACAACTCACCACTATAACTGTGTCTCTGTCTGGAGATACAACTCACCACTATAACTGTGTCTCTGTCTGGAGATACAACTCACCACTACAACTGTTCCTCTGTCTGGAGATACAACTCACCACTATAACTGTGTCTCTGTCTGGAGATACAACTCACCACTACAACTGTTCCTCTGTCTGGAGATACAACTCACCACTATAACTGTTCCTCTGTCTGGAGATACAACTCACCACTATAACTGTGTCTCTGTCTGGAGATACAACTCACCACTACAACTGTTCCTCTGTCTGGAGATACAACTCACCACTATAACTGTGTCTCTGTCTGGAGATACAACTCACCACTATAACTGTCTCTGTCTGGAGATACAACTCATCCCTACAACTGTCTCTGTCTGGAGATACAACTCACCACTATAACTGTGTCTCTGTCTGGAGATACAACTCACCACTATAACTGTTCCTCTGTCTGGAGATACAACTCACCACTATAACTGTCTCTGTCTGAAGATACAACTCACCACTATAACTGTTCCTCTGTCTGGAGATACAACTCACCACTATAACTGTGTCTCTGTCTGGAGATACAACTCACCACTATAACTGTTCCTCTGTCTGGAGATACAACTCACCACTATAACTGTTCCTCTGTCTGGAGATACAACTCACCACTATAACTGTGTCTCTGTCTGGAGATACAACTCACCACTATAACTGTGTCTCTGTCTGGAGATACAACTCACCACTATAACTGTGTCTCTGTCTGGAGATACAACTCACCACTATAACTGTGTCTCTGTCTGGAGATACAACTCACCACTATAACTGTGTCTCTGTCTGGAGATACAACTCACCACTATAACTGTGTCTCTGTCTGGAGATACAACTCACCACTATAACTGTGTCTCTGTCTGGAGATACAACTCACCACTATAACTGTTCCTCTGTCTGGAGATACAACTCACCACTATAACTGTTCCTCTGTCTGGAGATACAACTCACCACTATAACTGTGTCTCTGTCTGGAGATACAACTCACCACTATAACTGTGTCTCTGTCTGGAGATACAACTCACCACTATGACTGTCTCTGTCTGGAGATACAACTCACTACTACATCTGTGTCTCTGTCTGGAGATACAACTCACCACTACAACTGTTCCTCTGTCTGGAGATACAACTCACCACTATAACTGTCTCTGTCTGGAGATACAACTCACCACTATAACTGTTCCTCTGGAGATACAACTCACCACCTTAACTGTCTCTGTCTGGAGATACAACTCACCACTATAACTGTTCCTCTGTCTGGAGATACAACTCACCACTATAACTGTTCCTCTGTCTGGAGATACAACTCACCACTATAACTGCTCCTCTGTCTGGAGATACAACTCACCACTATAACTGTGTCTCCGTCTGGAGATACAACTCACCACTTTAACTGTGTCTCTGTCTGGAGATACAACTCACCACTATAACTGTGTCTCTGTCTGGAGATACAACTCACCACTACAACTGTTCCTCTGTCTGGAGATACAACTCACCACTATAACTGTGTCTCTGTCTGGAGATACAACTCACCACTATAACTGTCTCTGTCTGGAGATACAACTCACCACTATAACTGTGTCTCTGTCTGGAGATACAACTCACCACTATAACTGTGTCTCTGTCTGGAGATACAACTCACCACTACAACTGTTCCTCTGTCTGGAGATACAACTCACCACTATAACTGTGTCTCTGTCTGGAGATACAACTCACCACTATAACTGTGTCTCTGTCTGGAGATACAACTCACCACTATAACTGTGTCTCTGTCTGGAGATACAACTCACCACTATAACTGTGTCTCTGTCTGGAGATACAACTCACCACTATAACTGTGTCTCTGTCTGGAGATACAACTCACCACTATAACTGTGTCTCTGTCTGGAGATACAACTCACCACTATAACTGTTCCTCTGTCTGGAGATACAACTCACCACTATAACTGTCTCTGTCTGGAGATACAACTCACCACTATAACTGTTCCTCTGTCTGGAGATACAACTCACCACTATAACAGTTCCTCTGTCTGGAGATACAACTCACCACTATAACTGTGTCTCTGTCTGGAGATACAACTCACCACTATAACTGTGTCTCTGTCTGGAGATACAACTCACCACTATAACTGTTCCTCTGTCTGGAGATACAACTCACCACTATAACTGTGTTTCTGTCTGGAGATACAACTCACCACTATAACTGTGTCTATGTCTGGAGATACAACTCACCACTATAACTGTCTCTGTCTGGAGATACAACTCACCACTATAACTGTCTCTGTCTGTAGATACAACTCACCACTATAACTGTGTCTCTGTCTGGAGATACAACTCACCACTATAACTGTGTCTCTGTCTGGAGATACAACTCACCACTATAACTGTTCTCTGTCTGGAGATACAACTCACCACTATAACTGTGTCTCTGTCTGGAGATACAACTCACCACTATAACTGTTCCTCTGTCTGGAGATACAACTCACCACTATAACTGTGTCTCTGTCTGGAGATACAACTCACCACTATAACTGTGTCTCTGTCTGGAGATACAACTCACCACTATAACTGTGTCTCTGTCTGGAGATACAACTCACCACTATAACTGTTCCTCTGTCTGGAGATACAACTCACCACTATAACTGTGTCTCTGTCTGGAGATACAACTCACCACTATAACTGTGTCCCTCTCTGGAGATACAACTCACCACTATAACTGTGTCTCTGTCTGGAGATACAACTCACCACTATAACTGTGTCTCTGTCTGGAGATACAACTCACCACTACAACTGTGTCTCTGTCTGGAGATACAACTCACCGCTATAACTGTTCCTCTGTCTGGAGATACAACTCACCACTACAACTGTTCCTCTGTCTGGAGATACAACTCACCACTATAACTGTCTCTGTCTGGAGATACAACTCACCACTATAACTGTTCCTCTGTCTGGAGATACAACTCACCACTACAACTGTTCCTCTGTCTGGAGATACAACTCACCACTTTAACTGTGTCTCTGCTTTAGGCATTTTGTTTGCCGCCCTGTTGTGCTGTCTATCTGTCTCAGCATCTTCTCTGCTGTCACTCTGTGTTTCTTAATGTTGTCTTTCCTTCCGTCCGTCCGTCCGTCCGTCTTTCTCTCTGGCTCTCTGTCTCTCTGTCTGTCTCTCTGTGTGTCTGTCTGTTTAAGCCTTATATTTTATGAAAGCCAAGCTAACGACATAGGCTATATTGCAAATTAGTGCCTGTCATATGTGTTCTCCTGAATCAACACCTACCCTATGTGTTAATTATTGATACCGGGCTCCAGACTAACATTTTCCCCTGGTGTTAGTAACTTTTACAGTTGGTGGCACCAGCCCATGATTTGGTCGGACTCAAGTCATCAGTAATCATTTCAGAAAGTAATTCATAGTACTTTATTAAGAAGTATAACAAATAGACTAATGAGATATTCAAGAAACAAGTTGTTTAATCTAACATGTACAAGCAGGAATGCATGATTCAGGATATTGTGATGTGTAATCTAGTGATTTGTCATGAATTTCGGGTGAACAATTACACTATACTTTCTATTTTACTCTCAAAATAGGACTGCAACATTTCCTGATCATTTTTTTGTTCATTAGAGATGAATGACATAAATCTTTATATGCACTAGCTAATATCATAGGCTAAGAAGAGGAAGAGGAAGTGGAGGAAGTGGAAGAGGAAGTGGAAACTCATGAACTAGATTGCTAACTGTCAATATAATACCCACTGCTAGTATCCATGCATTCATCCAACAGTAAGTTTAGTGTCCTAAAGAAAGGTAGCAGTTGTAGGCTACTACCCATGAGACCTATAGGCCTATGCCCTTGCAATAGTTGGTGCACATTTCGCGTGCGCGCTGCTCCATATCTCAAAGCCATATCAATGATCTTGGCTGTAAAATAGTTGCTATTGAGCTGAATACACCTACAAAAAGCTGAGACCCTCCCTACTTCGACAGGGTCAAGGGGATGAAGCTTCCAAAGCTGTGTTCTTGAGGGCAGAGGGGGAGAGGAGAGTGGCTTGTTCATTACAGCAACAGGCCTCAGCGAGGGCACAGGCACACGGGCCGGACAGACACTTTAATTTCAGGAATCATGAGCATAATGCACTTCAATGTTCATTTTGTTATGATCCATGATCGTGGCTGTCTAATTGAAGACACAGTGAGAGTCAGAGCAGATCTCTTTGCTGAAGCTGAATTTGACTTTGAATGTGTCACGATCGTCTTGAGGATAATGAGTGGACCAAGGCGCAGCGTGTGAAAAGTACATTCTCCTTTTATTAGAGACGAGAGAAACACGAAATGAACACTTAAACAAAACAAAACAAAACAACAAACGACCGTGAAGCTACAAACGTAAGTGCAATACAAAAGCTACAAACGTTCTACATAGACAATTACCCACCAAACCCAATGCCTATGGCTGCCTTAAATATGGCTCTTAATCAGAGACAATGAACCACAGCTGCCTCTAATTGAGAACCAATCTAGGCAGCCATAGACATACAAACACCTAGACAAGACACTGACCCATTTAACATACAAACCCCTAGACAATCCAAAAACACATACATTCCCCATGTCACACCCTGACCTAACTAAAATAATAAAGAAAACAAAGAATAATAAGGCCAGGGCGTGACAGTACCCCCCCCCAAAGGTGCGGACTCCGGCCGCAAAACCTAACACAGAAGGGGAGGGTCCGGGGTGGGCCTTCCTATGGCGGGGGCTCGGGTGCGGGACGTGACCCCCACTCCACCATTGTCAATACCAGCTTTGGTGTCTCTGGTAGATCCTGGCTGACTGGCGGCTCTGGAAGATCCTGGCTGGCTGGCGGCTCTTGCAGATCCTGGCTGACTGGTGGCTCTGGCTGCTCATGGCTGGCCGGCGACTCTGGCTGCTCATGGCTGGCCGGCGACTCTGGCTGCTCATGGCTGGCCGGCGACTCTGGCTGCTCATGGCTGGCCGGCGACTCTGGCTGCTCATGGCTGGCCGGCGACTCTGGCTGCTCATGGCTGGCCGGCGGCTCTGGCTGCTCATGGCTGGCCGGCGGCTCTGGCAGATCCTGGCTGACCGGCGGCTCTGGCAGATCCTGGCTGGTTGGCGGCTCTGGCAGATCCTGGCTGACTGGCGGCTCTAGCGGCTCCTGACTGACGGCTCGGGACAGACGGGCGGCTCAGATGGCTCGGGACAGACGGATGGCTCAGATGGCGCTGGGCAGACGGATGGCTCAGATGGCGCTGGGCAGACGGATGGCTCAGATGGCGCTGGGCAGACGGATGGCTCAGATGGCGCTGGGCAGACGGATGGCTCAGATGGCGCTGGGCAGACGGATGGCTCAGATGGCGCTGGGCAGACGGATGGCTCAGATGGCGCTGGGCACACGGATGGCTCAGATGGCGCTGGGCAGACGGATGGCTCAGATGGCGCTGGGCACACGGATGGCTCAGACGGCGCTGGGCAGGCAGGCAGCTCAGACGGCGCTGGGCAGACGAGCAGTGCAGGCGGCGTTGGGCAGACGGCCGACTCTGACCTGCTGAGGCGCACAGTAGGCCTGGTGCGTGGTGCCGGAACTGGTGGTACCGGACTGGAGACACGCACCTCAAGGCTAGTGCGGGGAGCAGGAACAGGGCACACTGAATTCTCGAGGCGCACTATAGGCCTGGTGCGTGGTACCGGAACTGGTGGTACCGGGCTGGGGACACGCACCTGAAGGCTAGTGCGAGGTGCAGCAACCGGATGCACAGGACTCTGGAGACGCACAGGAGGCTTGGTGCGTGGTGTAGGCACTGGTGGTAATAGGCTGGAGACACGCACCACAGGGCTAGTGCGTGGAGGAGGAACAGGGCTCTGGAGACGCACAGGAAGCCTGGTGCGTGGTGTAGGCACTGGTGGTACTGGGCTGGGGCGGGGAGGTGGCGCCGGAAATACCGGACCGTGCAGGCGTACTGGCTCCCTTGAGCACTGAGCCTGCCCAACCTTACCTGGTTGTATGCTCCCCGTAGCCCGACCAATGCGGGGAGGTGGAATAACCCGCACTGGGCTGTGCACACGTACAGGAGACACCATGCGCTCTACCGCATAACACGGTGTCTGCCCGTACTTTCGCGCTCCACGGTAAGCTCGGGGAGTTGGCGCAGGTCTCCTACCTGACTTCGCCACACTCCCTTGTAGCCCCCCCCCCAAGATTTTTTTGGGGCTGACTCACAGGCTTCCTACCGCGTCGTCGTGCTGCCTCCATTCGCCGGTATCCCTCCTCGCACTGTTCCAGAGAATCCCAGGCGGGCTCCGGCATTCGCCCTGGGTCGATCGCCCACCTGTCGATCTCCTCCCACGTAGTATAGTCCAGATCCTGCTCCCATTGCCATAAATCCGGTGTATGTTCCTGCTGCCGCTTGACACGCTGCTTGGTCCCGTTCTGGTGGGTAATTCTGTCACGATCGTCTTGAGGATAATGAGTGGACCAAGGCGCAGCGTGTGAAAAGTACATTCTCCTTTTATTAGAGACGAGAGAAACACGAAACGAACACTTAAACAAAACTAAACAAAACAACAAACGACCGTGAAGCTACAAACGTAAGTGCAATACAAAAGCTACAAACGTTCTACATAGACAATTACCCACCAAACCCAATGCCTATGGCTGCCTTAAATATGGCTCTTAATCAGAGACAATGAACCACAGCTGCCTCTAATTGAGAACCAATCTAGGCAGCCATAGACATACAAACACCTAGACAAGACACTGACCCATTTAACATACAAACCCCTAGACAATCCAAAAACACATACATTCCCCATGTCACACCCTGACCTAACTAAAATAATAAAGAAAACAAAGAATACTAAGGCCAGGGCGTGACAGAATGTGAGTTTGCTTGACAACTCAGCTTAAATAATGCCACTTTAATAATGTTAACATATCCTACATTACTCATCTCATATGTATATACTGTTTTATACCATCTACTGCATCTTGCCTATGTCGCACGCCATCGCTCATCCATATATCTATATGTACATATTCTATTCATCCTTTTACATTTGTGTGTATTTGTGTGTATTAGGTAGTTGTTGTGAATTTGTTAGATTACTTGTTGATATTACTGCATAGTCAGAACTAGAAGCACAAGCATTTCACTACACTTGCATTAACATCTGCTAACCATGTGTATGTGACCAATAAGATTTGATTTGATTTGATTCTATAGATTAGTATAACAGAGAAATTGTGGAAATATCTTCTTTTTATCGTATTTTTCATTGTTTTATTTTATCTAAAAATAAAACAATAGGCTAGTTAATCGATAGCTTAGCTGACAGCTTTGGGAATTAACAATGTAACTTTATAATATGTATTAAACCTTGTTAAATGATAATGCAGGTTGTGATCATTAGCCTGAGACACTCCTATACCACCCAACAAAACAATTGTCCAGCCCATCTGGCATTTGCCAGAATTGCCAGATGGCCAATCCGCCCCTGCAAAGAGATACTAAGAAACATTGTCCAAAGATGCACAAATGGTTCAACTTTGTTCTTCCAGAATATAGTGGATGATTTTTGCTCATCCCATTCATCCCCTCCCTCCCCTTCTCTTTCACCCAGGTCTACTAGGGTGTAATAGGATTGTGTGTTGCTCTGACCCTTCTCTTCCACCCAGGTCTACTAGGGTGTAATAGGATTGGGTGTTGCTCTGACCCTTCTCTTTCACCCAGGTCTACTAGGGTGTAATAGGATTGGGTGTTGCTCTGACCCTTCTCTTCCACCCAGGTCTACTAGGGTGTAATAGGATTGGGTGTTGCTCTGACCCTTCTCTTTCACCCAGGTCTACTAGGGTGTAATAGGATTGTGTGTTGCTCTGACCCTTCTCTTTCACCCAGGTCTACTAGGGTGTAATAGGATTGGGTGTTGCTCTGACCCTTCTCTTTCACCCAGGTCTACTAGGGTGTAATATGATTGTGTGTTGCTCTGACCCTTCTCTTCCACCCAGGTCTACTAGGGTGTAATAGGATTGGGTGTTGCTCTGACCCTTCTCTTTCACCCAGGTCTACTAGGGTGTAATAGGATTGGGTGTTGCTCTGACCCTTCTCTTTCACCCAGGTCTACTAGGGTGTAATAGGATTGGGTGTTGCTCTGACCCTTCTCTTCCACCCAGGTCTACTAGGGTGTAATAGGATTGGGTGTTGCTCTGACCCTTCTCTTTCACCCAGGTCTACTAGGGTGTAATAGGATTGTGTGTTGCTCTGACCCTTCTCTTCCACCCAGGTCTACTAGGGTGTAATAGGATTGGGTGTTGCTCTGACCCTTCTCTTTCACCCAGGTCTACTAGGGTGTAATAGGATTGGGTGTTGCTCTGACCCTTCTCTTTCACCCAGGTCTACTAGGGTGTAATAGGATTGGGTGTTGCTCTGACCCTTCTCTTTGTGTTGCTGTCTCTTTCTGCTCTCCCAGTGTGGTTGATCCTGATCCTCAGACCCTCACAACACACAGGAGCTTTCACCAGGGTTTCAACAGGCATTTACCAAGGTTTCCCAACCCTTTAAGAACCAGGAGCCGGCTGGGTATGGTTCTCCTTCTATAAAAACTGGTGTCAGTTTACCCTCTAAGCCAGGGACTAGTCAGCAACTGGTTAGCAACGTCCCAGGGAGGGATGGTCACTGTTGAGGCATGATGTGACTGGAGTCTCACTCTAACTTTCATTTATTATTAAATGGAGGTCACCACCCCATTACACACCACACACACACACACGTGCGTGCACACACACACAAACACACAAACCTCCCCCCAGTCGCTACTTTAGATCTCTGACCCAGATGAGGGTGTCAGTTACCCCAGAGAAGCCTTTCACTTCCTGGGTCACTCTCCCTGGTGACCTCACTCTCCCAAAGGTCACATCTGGTTATTTAACAACTAGATAAAGAGAAAGTAGAGCACAATGGGAAATAAAGAGAAAGTGGATTTTGGAGAACTAAGGGTTGAATAATAGGTATCAAAACGGCACTTTTCTCAACAAGAACTCTCTCTCTCTCTCTCTCTCTCTCTCTCTCTCTCTCTCTCTCTCTCTCTCTCTCTCTCTCTCTCTCTCTCTCTCTCTCTCTCTCTCCCTCTCTCCCTCTCTCTCTCTCTCCCTCTCTTTCTCTCCCTCTCTCTGTCTCTCTCTCTCTTTCTCTCCCTCTCTCTGTCTCTCTCTCTCTCTCTCTCCCTCTCTCCCTCTCTTCCTCTCTCCCTCTCTCTGTCTCTCTCTCTCTCTCTCTCTCTCTCTCTCTCTCTCTCTCAATTCAAGGGGCTTTATTGGCATGGGAAACACATGTTAACATTGCCAAAGCAAGTGAAATAGATAATAAACAACAGTGAAATAAACAATAAAAAATGAACAGTAAACATTACAGTCACAAGTTTCAAAGGAATAGACACATTATGTCTATGTAGAGTGTTATAATGATGTGCAAATAGTTAAAGTACAAAAGGGAAAATAAATGAACATAAATATGGGTTGTATTTACAATGGTGTTTGTTCTTCACTGGTTGCCTTCTCTCTCTCTCTCCAAATTATATTTATCCATTTTCAGAAATGTTGGTAAATTAGCTTTTATTGTTTAAAGAAATTATGAAATCAATTGTTGTGTTTTTTCCCAGTCTAATCATGGGGTTCTTTGATGACAGACATGCATCTGTTTGAAATCTATCACGTGGTGCTCTCATTCCAGAGAGACATTATGTTTTTAGCTAAATGCTTAATATCCGCCCCACTCTCAGAGAAATAAGTAGTACTGCTAGGTTTTACACAGTGAAATGTAACAAATTGATATTGTAATTGTTTTTAATAACCTGCCCAGGGACTGCGGTTGAAAATGAGCCGGCTGGCTAAAACCGGCACTTTTACTGAAACTGTCATGTTTTGTCTTTGATCATGTCTTGTCCCTGTGCTTCCCTCTGCTGGTCTTATTAGGTTCTTTCTCTTTCTCTCTCTCTATCGTTCCGTTCATGCTCCCAGCTGTTTCTCATTCTCCCTACGACCTCATTTACTCTTTCACACCTGTCCCCTATTTTGCCCTCTGATTAGAGTCCCTATTTCTCCCTCTGTTTTCCGCTCCTGTCCTTGTCGGATTCTTGTTTGATGTTTGCAGTTCCTGTGTCTTGTTCCGCCCTGTCGTGTTCTTTTGCCTTCTTCAGATGCTGCGTGTGAGCAGGTGTCTATGTCAGCTACGGCCAGTGCCTTCCTGAAGCGACCTGCAGTCTGTGGTCGCGTCTCCAGTCGTTCCTCTCTATTGACGAGAGGATTTCAGTTTCCTGTTTTGGATTTCCATTGATTTATATCCAGGAGTATCATTATTTGTTTTATACTGGAATAAAGACTCTGTTACTATTACGTCGCTTTTGGGTCCTCATTCATCTGCATAACAGAAGAATCCGACCAAGAATGGACCCAGCGACTACGGATTCTCTCAACACTGCCGTCGAGTTCCAGGGAGCTATGCTCGGCAGACACGAGCAGGAATTGTTTGCTGCTCGTCATGCCGTTGAGACCCTGGCCGCTCAGGTCTCCGATCTCTCTGGACAGTTTCAGAGTCTTCGTCTCGTGCCACCAGCTACTTCCTGGTCTTCCGAGTCTCCGGAACCTAGGGTTAATAACCCACCATGTTACTCTGGGCAGCCCACTGAGTGTCGCTCCTTTCTCACCCAGTGTGATATTGTGTTCTCTCTCCAGCCCAACACGTACTCAAGAGAGAGAGCTCGGATCGCTTACGTCATATCACTCCTTACTGGTCGGGCTCGGGAGTGGGGCACAGCTATCTGGGAGGCAAGGGCTGAGTGTTCTAACGATTATCAGAACTTTAAAGAGGAGATGATACGGGTTTTTGATCGTTCAGTTTTTGGGAAGGAGGCTTCCAGGGCCCTGGCTTCCCTATGTCAAGGTGATCGATCCATAACGGATTACTCTATAGAGTTTCGCACTCTTGCTGCCTCCAGTGACTGGAACGAGCCGGCGTTGCTCGCTCGTTTTCTGGAGGGACTTCACGCTGAGGTTAAGGATGAGATTCTCTCCCGGGAGGTTCCTTCCAGCGTGGACTCTTTGATTGCACTCGCCATCCGCATAGAACGACGGATAGATCTTCGTCATCGAGCTCGTGGAAGAGAGCTCGCGTTAACGGTGCTTCCCCTCTCCGCATCTCAACCATCTCCTCCCACCGGCTCAGAGACTGAGCCCATGCAGCTGGGAGGTATTCGCATCTCGACTAAGGAGAGGGAACGGAGAATCACCAACCGCCTTTGCCTCTATTGCGGTTCTGCTGGACATTTTGTCATGTCATGTCCAGTAAAAGCCAGAGCTCATCAGTAAGCGGAGGGCTACTGGTGAGCGCTACTACTCAGGTCTCTCCATCAAGATCCTGTACTACCTTGTCGGTCCATCTACGCTGGACCGGTTCGGCTGCTTCCTGCAGTGCTTTGATAGACTCAGGGGCTGAGGGTTGTTTTATGGACGAAGCATGGGCTCGGAAACATGACATTCCTCTCAGACAGTTAGGGAAGCCCACGCCCATGTTCGCCTTAGATGGTAGTCTTCTCCCCAGTATCAGATGTGAGACACTACCTTTAACCCTCACAGTATCTGGTAACCACAGTGAGACCATTTCCTTTTTGATTTTTCGTTCACCTTTTACACCTGTTGTTTTGGGTCATCCCTGGCTAGTTTGTCATAATCCTTCTATTAATTGGTCTAGTAATTCTATTCTATCCTGGAACGTTTCTTGTCATGTGAAGTGTTTAATGTCTGCTATCCCTCCTGTGTCTTCTGTCCCCTCTACTCAGGAGGAACCTGGTGATTTGACAGGAGTGCCGGAGGAATATCATGATCTGCGCACGGTCTTCAGTCGGTCCAGAGCCAGCTCCCTTCCTCCTCACCGGTCGTATGATTGTTGTATTGATCTCCTTCCGGGGACCACTCCCCCTCGGGGTAGACTATACTCTCTGTCGGCTCCCGAACGTAAGGCTCTCGAGGATTATCTGTCTGTTTCTCTCGACGCCGGTACCGTGGTGCCTTCTTCCTCTCCCGCCGGAGCGGGATTTTTCTTTGTTAAGAAGAAGGACGGTACTCTGCGCCCCTGCGTGGATTATCGAGGGCTGAATGACATAACGGTTAAGAATCGTTATCCGCTTCCCCTTATGTCGTCAGCCTTCGAGATTTTGCAGGGAGCCAGGTGCTTTACTAAGTTGGACCTTCGTAACGCTTACCATCTCGTACGCATCAGAGAGGGGGACGAGTGGAAAACGGCGTTTAACACTCCGTTAGGGCATTTTGAATACCGGGTTCTGCCGTTCGGTCTCGCTAATGCTCCAGCTGTCTTTCAGGCATTAGTTAATGATGTACTGAGAGACATGCTGAACATTTTTGTTTTCGTTTACCTTGACGATATCCTGATTTTTTCACCGTCACTCGAGATTCATGTTCAGCACGTTCGACGTGTACTCCAGCGCCTTTTAGAGAATTGTCTCTACGTGAAGGCTGAGAAGTGCGCCTTTCATGTCTCCTCTGTCACTTTTCTCGGTTCTGTTATTTCCGCTGAAGGCATTCAGATGGATCCCGCTAAGGTCCAGGCTGTCAGCGATTGGCCCGTCCCTAAGTCACGTGTCGAGTTGCAGCGTTTTCTCGGTTTCGCTAATTTCTATCGGCGTTTCATTCGTAATTTCGGTCAAGTGGCTGCCCCTCTCACCGCTCTGACTTCTGTCAAGACTTGCTTTAAGTGGTCCGGTTCCGCCCAGGGAGCTTTTGATCTCCTCAAGAAGCGTTTTACATCCGCTCCTATCCTTGTTACTCCTGACGTCACTAAACAATTCATTGTCGAGGTTGACGCTTCAGAGGTGGGCGTGGGAGCCATTCTGTCTCAGCGCTTCCAGTCTGACGATAAGGTCCATCCTTGCGCTTACTTTTCTCATCGCCTGTCGCCATCGGAACGCAACTATGATGTGGGTAACCGCGAACTGCTCGCCATCCGCTTAGCCATAGGCGAATGGCGACAGTGGTTGGAGGGGGCGACCGTCCCTTTTGTCGTTTGGACTGACCATAAGAACCTTGAGTACATCCGTTCGGCCAAACGACTTAATGCACGTCAAGCTCGTTGGGCGTTGTTTTTCGCTCGTTTCGAGTTCGTGATTTCCTATCGTCCGGGAAATAAGAACACCAAGCCTGATGCCTTATCCCGTCTCTTTAGTTCTTCTGTGGCTTCTACCGACCCCGAGGGGATTCTCCCTGAAGGGCGTGTTGTCGGGTTGACTGTCTGGGGAATTGAGAGACAGGTAAAGCAAGCACTCACTCACACTGCGTCGCCGCGCGCTTGTCCTAGTAACCTTCTGTTTGTTCCTGTCTCTACTCGTCTGGCTGTTCTTCAGTGGGCTCACTCTGCCAAGTTAGCTGGCCACCCCGGCGTTCGGGGTACGCTTGCTTCTATTCGCCAGCGGTTTTGGTGGCCTACTCAGGAGCGGGACACGCGTCGTTTCGTGGCTGCTTGTTCGGACTGCGCGCAGACTAAGTCAGGTAACTCTCCTCCTGCCGGTCGTCTCAGACCGCTTCCCATTCCTTCTCGACCATGGTCTCACATCGCCTTAGACTTTATTACCGGTCTGCCTTCGTCTGCGGGGAAGACTGTGATTCTTACGGTTATCGATAGGTTCTCTAAGGCGGCACATTTCATTCCCCTCGCTAAGCTTCCTTCCGCTAAGGAGACGGCACAAATCATCATTGAGAATGTGTTCAGAATTCATGGCCTCCCGTTAGACGCCGTTTCAGACAGAGGTCCGCAATTCACGTCACAGTTTTGGAGGGAGTTCTGTCGTTTGATTGGTGCTTCCGTCAGTCTCTCTTCCGGGTTTCATCCCCAGTCTAACGGTCAAGCAGAAAGGGCCAATCAGTCGATTGGTCGCATTTTACGCAGCCTTTCGTTTCGAAACCCTGCGTCTTGGGCAGAACAGCTCCCCTGGGCTGAGTACGCTCACAACTCGCTTCCTTCGTCTGCTACCGGGCTGTCCCCGTTTCAGAGTAGTCTTGGCTACCAGCCTCCTCTGTTTTCGTCCCAGCTCGCCGAGTCCAGCGTTCCCTCCGCTCAGGCTTTTGTCCAACGTTGTGAGCGCACCTGGAGGAGGGTCAGGTCTGCACTTTGCCGTTACAGGGCGCAGACTGTGAGAGCCGCCAATAAGCGTAGGATTAAGAGTCCTAGGTATTGTCGCGGTCAGAGAGTGTGGCTTTCCACTCGTAACCTTCCCCTTACGACAGCTTCTCGCAAGTTGACTCCGCGGTTCATTGGTCCGTTCCGTGTCTCTCAGGTCGTCAATCCTGTCGCTGTGCGACTGCTTCTTCCGCAACATCTTCGTCGCGTCCACCCTGTCTTCCATGTCTCCTGTGTCAAGCCTTTTCTTCGCGCCCCCGTTCGTCTTCCCTCCCCCCCCCCCGTCCTTGTCGAGGGCGCTCCTATTTACAAGGTACGGAAGATCATGGACATGCGTTCTCGGGGACGTGGTCACCAGTACTTAGTGGATTGGGAGGGTTACGGTCCTGAGGAGAGGAGTTGGGTTCCATCTCGGGACGTGCTGGACCGTTCGTTGATCGATGATTTCCTTCGTTGCCGCCAGGGTTCCTCCTCGAGTGCGCCAGGAGGCGCTCGGTGAGTGGGGGGGTACTGTCATGTTTTGTCTTTGATCATGTCTTGTCCCTGTGCTTCCCTCTGCTGGTCTTATTAGGTTCTTTCTCTTTCTCTCTCTCTATCGTTCCGTTCATGCTCCCAGCTGTTTCTCATTCTCCCTACGACCTCATTTACTCTTTCACACCTGTCCCCTATTTTGCCCTCTGATTAGAGTCCCTATTTCTCCCTCTGTTTTCCGCTCCTGTCCTTGTCGGATTCTTGTTTGATGTTTGCAGTTCCTGTGTCTTGTTCCGCCCTGTCGTGTTCTTTTGCCTTCTTCAGATGCTGCGTGTGAGCAGGTGTCTATGTCAGCTACGGCCAGTGCCTTCCTGAAGCGACCTGCAGTCTGTGGTCGCGTCTCCAGTCGTTCCTCTCTATTGACGAGAGGATTTCAGTTTCCTGTTTTGGATTTCCATTGATTTATATCCAGGAGTATCATTATTTGTTTTATACTGGAATAAAGACTCTGTTACTATTACGTCGCTTTTGGGTCCTCATTCATCTGCATAACAGAAACGTTGATTAATGTGCACTGTCCCTGTAAAAATAAATAGACTCAAACTCAATAACAAAAAATGATACATTTGTGACATCAATATTTAGCAGATGCTCTTATCCAGAGCATTCATCTTAAGATAGCTAGGTGAGACGCATCAAGATCTCACGGGTTGCTCCTCCTGCTCTGCATCATTCTGTTTCTCCAAACGTCACATTTCGAAGTTAAGGGTAAAGGTTTTGGATAGGGTTAAAAAATGACGGTTAGGCATTAATTCCAAATGATTAAGGGTTAAGGTTTGTGACAGGGTTAAAACAAAAACATTTAACTACCACTTTGGATCTGGAGTCATGGGATGGACCTAAGCTGGACCTAAGCTGGACCTAAGATGGACCTAAACTGAACCTAAGCTGGACCTAAGCTGGACCTAAACTGAACCTAAGATGGACCTAAGCTGGACCTAAGCTGGACCTAAGATGGACCTAAGCTGGACCTAAGCTGGACCTAAACTGGACCTAAAATGGACCTAAAATGGACCTAAGCTGGACCTAAGCTGGACCTAAACTGAACCTTCGATGAACCTAAGCTGAACCTAAGCTGGACCTAAGCTGGACCTAAGCTGGACCTAAGCTGAACCTAAGATGAACCTAAGCTGAACCTAAGCTGGACCTAAGCTGGACCTAAGCTGGACCTAAAGTGGACCTAAACTGAACCTAAAATGGACCTAAGCTGGACCTAAAATGGACCTAAAATGGACCTAAGATGGACCTAAGCTTGAAAGCGCTCACTGGTGCCCCTAGTCGCCGATTTTGAAGTCATTTCCCAACGTCCTCAGGACATGGACAGACGACTAATTTCGAAGTCAGTCTTGAGAGATCAGGCCGGTGAGACAACCACATATCACGGTCAACTATAGAGGATACGAACATTCCATTCCAGCTAAACATGGATATACAATACAGAGTTTTGCAAAAATAACACCAAAAAAATCATACAAATCTAAAACATATGAATAAAAAAATCTGAGAACAGATTTGAATGTTTTACACATGAAGATACCCATAACGAATCATGTCTGATGGAAAAACACAGATGTGAAAAATGTGAAATGAACACTTCAAATAGTGTAGATCTATGACTCGGCTTCATCCCAAAGACAACAGTCTGTATACTGTATACTCCTGACTATCAGAAGCACTTACCTCAGAAATCACATAGTTGTCTCCAGCTGTGAAGGTTAGCACAAATATTCCCTGCATGAACCACACTCAGTGTGAAACAACAACATCAGCCCAGCCAGCCTGGCTTCCCAAGCTGTGTTTCCCTTGTCCAAGCCAGAGTCATTGGGCTTGTGTGGGGAGCTGTCTGAGGCACACACATAGATGCAGACGCACAAACGAGAACACACACAGGCAGACACACAATCTGAATACACACACAGGCAGACACACAATCTGAATACACACACAGCTGGACTCAATTTGGTTTATTCCCCTGTTTTCTGGGGGCACTGAACCATGTCACTCCTCGCTGTCACCGCAGCCCTACTAGACGGATTTACTGTGGACATCTCCCTGACCACACACACACACACACACACACACACACACACACACACACACACACACACACACACACACACACACACACACACACACACACACACACACACACACACACACACACACACACACACACACACACACACACACACACACACACACACACACACACACACACACACACACACACACACAGGGCTGAAGCATTAGGGACTGGTCTGAGTGGCAGTGTGAGTGGATAGCAGGAATGAGTGAGGAGGTCTTTAAGAGTCCTGTGGTGAGGCTTTTCCATCCCCGGCCCTTGCCTCACAGCCTCACAGCCAATCTAGAATGTGTTATATTTACACCCTGCCCTTAATGTGGTGTGTGAGTGAGTGAGTGAGTGAGTGAGCGAGTGAGTGAGTGAGCGAGTGAGTGAGTGAGTGTGTGTGTGTGTGTGTGTGTGTGTGTGTGTGTGTGTGTGTGTGTGTGTGTGTGTGT
>NC_092087.1:33050940-33145940 GCF_045679555.1 Salvelinus alpinus | reverse complement strand
GAGCGTGTTTGTGAGAGTGTACGAGTGTGCATATTTGTGTGTGTGTTTGTGTTCTGTATGTGTGTTGGATTGGAAACAGGTCCCTCTCATTGCCAGTAAAGCGTCATTAATCACCCAGCCAGCTGATAGGCCGGGGTCTGGAACTCTAAACCACAATCACTTATTGGTTATGAACATCCTCTATAACCATCTATCACCCATCTGGATTCTATTGTCCTCCTCCCAGTGTGTGTGTGTGTGTGTGTGTGTGTGTGTGTGCGTGCGTGCGTGCGTGTGTCTCATGTACTCATCTGGACCCCTGGGGGGAGAGTGGGAAAAGTTGAGAGAAAAGAGGGGGAAGAGAAATACAAAGAGTGAAGGAAGAGAGGAGAGGGAGAAATGGACAATCCCCTCTCCGCTAATTGCAAAATAAAGGTGTTACAACTCAAACTGCCATCCATCCTTTTTAGTGGAAAAAGAACACCAGAACCATCAGACAACGTTATGGAAACATTCCACCAACGTTGTTTGGCTGCTCTGAAGCATCCCACCAAAGGGTCATATGCCGAACGGATGTGGTGTTGGATTCCTTGGTGAGGATAAGCAGGTGGGATGTGGTGTTGGATTCCTTGGTGAGGATAAGCAGGTGGGATGTGGTGTTGGATTCCTTGGTGAGGATAAGCAGGTGGGATGTGGTGTTGGATTCCTTGGTGAGGATAAGCAGGTGGGATGTGGTGTTGGATTCCTTGGTGAGGATAAGCAGGTGGGATGTGGTGTTGGATTCCTTGGTGAGGATAAGCAGGTGGGATGTGGTGTTGGATTCCTTGGTGAGGATAAGTGGGATGTGGTGTTGGATTCCTTGGTGAGGATAAGCGGGATGTGGTGTTGGATTCCTTGGTGAGGATAAGCAGGTGGGATGTGGTGTTGGATTCCTTGGTGAGGATAAGCAGGTGGGATGTGGTGTTGGATTCCTTGGTGAGGATAAGCGGGATGTGGTGTTGGATTCCTTGGTGAGGATAAGCGGGATGTGGTGTTGGATTCCTTGGTGAGGATAAGCGGGATGTGGTGTTGGATTCCTTGGTGAGGATAAGCAGGCGGGATGTGGTGTTGGATTCCTTGGTGAGGATAAGCGGGATGTGGTGTTGGATTCCTTGGTGAGGATAAGCGGGATGTGGTGTTGGATTCCTTGGTGAGGATAAGCGGGATGTGGTGTTGGATTCCTTGGTGAGGATAAGCGGGATGTGGTGTTGGCTGGCTGGGCTTATTGCCCTCTACACCCTGATCTCAGATGAATGGAGGTATTCCTCTTTGTTGTCTTCAGGTTGGATACACAACCCAGAGGCACCTACAGCTAAGACATCTAACCACTCAGTCACGTCTTATTCTCCTCAACTCTCTCTCTGGGATTCGGTCTCTTCTTTCTTCTGTACTTTCTCTCTCTTCCTCCTTCTCTCCATTTCTCCCCTTGCGTTCTCTCTTTCTCGCCCCTTCTCATTCTCCATCCCTCCTTGTCTCTAGTGTAATTGATCTTCTCCTTGTCTCTAGTGTAATTGATCTTCTTCTCTGTTAGCTGTGATTGGTTCTGACAGGCAGACAGCAGCTCCAGCTGTGTTAATTGTTCTGCTTATTTTGTTCTGTCTCCCTTCCACTATTTTCATTTCAGCATTCCACGCTAAACTGACTCCAACGCTCCCTGTATGGGGCTTGACACACACACACACACACACGCACGAGCACGAGCACACACACACACACACACACACACACACACGCTCTCTGCATAGAGTTTACTTAACACATCATCTGAAGAGTCAGGGATTAAAACAACAGTTGTTTCAAACAGCAAGGAGCCGATCCAATCCCAGCAGCTGAGAGTCAGACTGACAGAGGAGTTTAATACTAAAACCACAGTAGTCCTCTCACTCAGCACACACACACACACACATCACACACATCACACACACATCACACACACATCACACACACATCACACAAACATCACACACAGCAGCACACACACAGCAGCACACACACAGCAGCACACACACACATCACACACATCACACACAGCAGCACACACACATCACACACATCACACACAGGCAGCACACAAACATCACACACATCACACACATCACACACACATCACACACACATCACACACATCACACACACACATCACACACACATAACACACATCACACACAGCAGCACACACACATCACACACATATCACACACATCACACATCACATCACACACAGCAGCACACACACATCACACACAGCAGCACACACACATCACACACATATCACACACATCACACACACATCACATCACACTCAGCAGCACACACACATCACATCACACTCAGCAGCACACACACACACACACACACATCACACACATCACATCACACACAGCAGCACACACACATCACACACATATCACACACATCACACATCACACACAGCAGCACACACACATCACACACATCACACACAGCAGCACACACACATCACACTCAGCAGCACACACACACACACACACACATCACACACATCACATCACACACAGCAGCACACACACATCACACACATATCACACACATCACACATCACACACAGCAGCACACACACATCACACACATCACACACAGCAGCACACACACATCACACACATATCACACACATCACACACACATCACATCACACTCAGCAGCACACACACATCACATCACACTCAGCAGCACACACACACACACACACACATCACACACATCACATCACACACATCACATCACACACAGCAGCACACACACACCACACACAGCAGCACACACACATCACATCACTCAGCACACACACATCACATCACTCAGCACACACACATCACTCAGCACACACACATCACATCACACACAGCAGCACACACACATCACATCACTCAGCAGCACACACACATCACAGACAGCAGCACACACACATCACACACAGGCAGGCACACACACATCACACACAGCAGCACACACACATCACATCACACACAGGCAGGCACACACACATCACACACAGCAGCACACACACATCACAGACAGCAGCACACACACATCACATCACACACAGCAGCACACACACATCACACACAGGCAGGCACACACGCAAGTTGCCATTAGGTAGATATCTAGGGTTAAATCACCAATCTGACCTTAGATCAGCATCTAGGTGAAACGTCATCCTATTCTGTTGCAGTGTGAGAGTAGACATGGAGGTGGGCCAGTGTGACATCACTGTGTATCTAATCCAGGAATCAGTTTGTAATGTGCAGAAAATCATTTGGCCCTCCTCCCATGTTTCCACCAGATCACTGCTCTCTGCTCTTCCCAGTCTAAACAGTAGTGAGGAGAAGCATTAACACTCAGACATGTTCTGGAGTCACACTAATCTGAATGGAAAACACTTCAGCATGACTACCGACAGTATCCTTCTACAGTATCCTCCTACAGTATCCTCCTACAGTATCCTCCTCAGTATCCTTCTACACTATCCTCCTACAGTATCCTCCTACAATATCCTCCTACAGTATCCTCCTACAGTATCCTCCTACAATATCCTCCTACAGTATCCTTCTACAGTATCCTCCTACAGTATCCTCCTACAATATCCTCCTACAGTATCCTCCTACAGTATCCTCCTACAATATCCTCCTACAGTATCCTTCTACAGTATCCTCCTACAGTATCCTCCTACAGTATCCTCCTACAATATCCTCCTACACTATCCTCCTACAGTATCCTCCTACAATATCCTCCTACACTATCATCCTACAGTATCCTCCTACAGTATCCTCCTACAGTATCCTCCTACAATATCCTCCTACAATATCCTCCTACAGTATCCTCCTACAGTATCCTTCTACAGTATCCTCCTACAGTATCCTCCTACAGTATCCTCCTACAGTAACCTTCTACAGTATCCTCCTACAGTATCCTCCTACAGTATCCTCCTACAGTATCCTCCTACAGTATCATCCTACAGTATCCTCCTACAGTATCATCCTACAGTATCCTCCTACAATATCCTCCTACAGTATCCTCCTACAGTATCCTCCTACAATATCCTCCTACAGTATCCTCCTACAGTATCCTTCTACAGTATCCTCCTACAGTATCCTCCTACAATATCCTCCTACAGTATCCTCCTACAGTATCTTTCTACAGTATCCTCCTACAGTATCCTCCTACAGTGTCCTCCTACAGTATCCTCCTACAGTATCCTCCTACAGTATCCTCCTACAGTAACCTTCTACAGTATCCTCCTACAATATCCTCCTACAGTATCCTCCTACAGTATCCTTCTACAGTATCCTCCTACAGTATCCTCCTACAGTATCCTCCTACAGTATCCTCCTACAGTATCCTCCTACAGTATCCTCCTACAGTATCCTCCTACAGTATCTGTCACGATCGTTATAGTGAGGAGACCAAGGCGCAGCGTGATGTGAATACATCTTCTTTAATAATAACGAATAAACACGAAGAACACTAAACAAAATAACAAAATAACAAAACGAATGTGACCGCTATAACACTGGGTGGAGACATGCAACATCAACATAGACAATAACCCACAAACCAAACAGGAAAATGGCAACCCAAATAGGATCCCCAATCAGAGACAACGATAAACAGCTGCCTCTGATTGGGAACCAATCTAGGCCACCATAGACTTACATATGTCTAGACTAGACAAACGCACCTAGACATACAAAAAACCCTAGACAAGACAAAACACCCATAACACCCTCGTCACACCCTGACCTAACCAAAATAATAAAGAAAACAAAGAATACTAAGGTCAGGGCGTGACAGTATCCTTCTCCAGTATCCTCCTACAATATCCTCCTACAGTATTCTCCTTCACTATCCTCCTACACTATCCTCCTACACTATCCTCTTACAGGATCCTCCTACAGTATCCTCCTACACTATCCTCCTACAGGATCCTCCTACAGTATCCTCCTACAGTATCCTCCTACAGTATCCTCCTACACTATCCTCCTACAGTATCCTCCTACAGTATCCTCCAACACTATCCTCCTACAGGATCCTCCTACAGTATCCTCCTACAGTATCCTCCTACACTATCCTCCTACAGGATCCTCCTACAGTATCCTCCTACAGTATCCTCCTACAGTATCCTCCTACACTATCCTCCTACAGTGTCCTCCTACAGTATCCTCCTACAGTATCTTCCTACAATATCCTCCTACAATATCCTCCTACAGTATCCTCCTACAGTATCCTAATACAATATCCTACTACAGTATCCTCCTACAATATCCTCCTACAGTATGCTTCTACAGTATCCTCCTACAATATCCTCCTACAGTA
The DNA here is from genome assembly GCF_045679555.1 of Salvelinus alpinus. Lineage (NCBI taxonomy): Eukaryota > Metazoa > Chordata > Actinopteri > Salmoniformes > Salmonidae > Salvelinus > Salvelinus alpinus. The sequence continues at coordinate 33,140,570 of NC_092087.1, read as the reverse complement.
TCCTCCTACAATATCCTACTACAATATCCTTCTACAGTATCCTCCTACAATATCCTCCTACAGTATCCTCCTACAATATCCTCCTACAGTATCCTCCTACAGTATCCTCCTACAGTATGCTCCTACACTATCCTCCTACAGTATCCTCCTACACTATCCTCCTACACTATCCTCCTACACTATCCTCCTACAATATCCTCCTACAGTATCCTCCTACAGTATCCTTATACAATATCCTCCTACAGTATCCTCCTACAGTATCCTCCTACACTATCCTCCTACAATATCCTCCTACAGTAACCTCCTACAGGAACTCCTACAGTATCTTCCTACACTATCCTCCTACAGTATCCTCCTACACTATCCCCCTACAGTATCCTCCTACACTATCCTCCTACAGTATCCCCCTACAGTATCCTCCTACAGTATCCTCCTACAGTATCCTCCTACACTATCTTCCTACAGTATCCTCCTACAGTATCCTCCTACAATATCCTCCTACAATATCCTCCTACAGTATCCTCCTACAATATCCTCCTACAGTATCCTCCTACAGTATCTTCCTACACTATCCTCCTACAGTATCCTCCTACAGTATCCTCCTACAGTATGCTCCTACACTATCCTCCTACAGTATCCTCCTACAGTATCCTCCTACAGTATCCTCCTACAGTATCCTCCTACAATATCCTTCTACAGTATCCTCCTACAGTATCCTCATACAATATCCTCCTTCAGTATCCCCCTACAGTATCCCTCTACACTATCCTCCTACAATATCCTCCTACAGTAACCTTCTACACTATACTCCTACACTATCCTCCTACAGGATCCTCCTACAGTATCCTCCTACACTATCCTCCTACAGTATCCTCCTACACTATCCTCCTACAGTATCCTCCTACACTATCCTCCTACAGTATCCTCCTACAGTATCCTCCTACATTATCCTCCTACAGTATCCTCCTACAGTATCCTCCTACACTATCCTCCTACAGTATGCTCCTACACTATCCTCCTACAGTATCCCCCTGCAGTATCCTCCTACAGTATCCTCCTACAGTATCCTCCTACAGTATCCTCCTACAGTATCCTCCTACAATATCCTCCTACAGTATCCTCCTACAGTATCCTCCTACAGTATCCTCCTACAGTATCCTCCTACAATATCCTCCTACAGTATCCTTCTACAGTATCCTCCTACACTATCCTCCTACAGTATCCTCCTACAATATCCTCCTACAATATCCTCCTACAGTATCCTCCTACAATATCCTCCTACAGTATCCTCCTACAGTATCCTCCTACACTATCATCCTACAGTATCCTCCTACAGAATCCTCCTACAGTATGCTCCTACACTATCCTCCTACAGTATCCTCCTACAGTATCCTCCTACACTATCCTCCTACAGTATCCTCCTACAGTATCCTCCTACAGTATCCTCATACAATATCCTCCTACAGTATCCTCCTACAGTATTCTCCTTCACTATCCTCCTACAATATCCTCCTACACTATCCTCCTACAGGATCCTCCTACAATATCCTCCTACAGTATCCTTCTACACTATCCTCCTACAGTATCCTTCTACAGTATCCTCCTACAGTATCCTCCTACACTATCCTCCTACACTATCCTCCTACAGTATCCTCCTACAGTATCCTCCTACAGTAACCTTCTACAGTATCCTCCTACAGTATCCTCCTACAGTAACCTTCTACAGCATCCTCCTACAGTATCCTCCTACAGTAACCTTCTACAGTAACCTTCTACAGTATCCTCCTACAGTAACCTTCTACAGTAACCTTCTACAGTATCCTCCTACAGCATCCTCCTACAGTAACCTCCTACAGTAACCTTCTACAGTTACCTTCTACAGTATCCTCCTACAGCATCCTCCTACAGTATCCTCCTACAGTATCCTCCTACAGTATCCTCCTACAGTATCCTCCTACAATATCCTTCTACAGTATCCTCCTACAGTATCCTCATACAATATCATCCTACAGTATCCTCCTACAGTATCCTTCTACACTATCCTCCTACAATATCCTCCTACAGTAACCTTCTACACTATCCTCCTACACTATCCTCCTACGGGATCCTCCTACAGTATCCTCCTACACTATCCTCCTACAGTATCCTCCTACAGTATCCTCCTACAGTATCCTCCTACACTATCCTCCTACAGTATCCTCCTACAGTATCCTCCTACAGTATCCTCCTACACTATCCTCCTACAGTATCCTCCTACAGTATCCTCCTACACTATCCTCCGACAGTATGCTCCTACACTATCCTCCTACAGTATCCTCCTACAGTATCATCCTACAGTATCCTCCTACAGTATCCTCCTACAGTATGCTCCTACACTATCCTCCTACAGTATCCTCCTACAGTATCCTCCTACACTATCCTCCTACAGTATCCTCCTACAGTACCCTCCTACAGTATCCTCATACAATACCTCCTACAGTATCCTCCTACAGTATTCTCCTTCACTATCCTCCTACAATATCCTCCTACACTATCCTCCTACAGTATCCTTCTACAGTATCCTCCTACAGTATCCTCCTACAGTATCCTCCTACAGTATCCTCCTACAGTATCCTCCTACACTATCATCCTACAGTATCCTCCTACAGTATCCTCCTACACTATCATCCTACAGTATCCTCCTACAGTATCCTCCTACAGTATGCTCCTACAGTATCCTCCTACAGTATCCTCCTACAGTACCCTCCTACAGTATCCTCATACAATATCCTCCTACAGTATTCTCCTTCACTATCCTCCTACAATATCCTCCTACACTATCCTCCTACAGTATCCTCCTACAGTATCCTCCTACACTATCCTCCTACAGTACCCTCCTACAGTATCCTCATACAATATCCTCCTACAGTATTCTCCTTCACTATCCTCCTACAATATCCTCCTACACTATCCTCCTACACTATCCTCCTACAGTATCCTCATACAATATCCTCCTACAGTATCCTCCTACAGTATTCTCCTTCACTATCCTCCTACAATATCCTCCTACACTATCCTCCTACAGTATCCTTCTACACTATCCTCCTACACTATCCTCCTACAGTATCCTCCTACAGTATCCTCATACAATATCATCCTACAGTATCCTCCTACAGTATCCTTCTACACTATCCTCCTACAATATCCTCCTACAGTAACCTTCTACACTATCCTCCTACACTATCCTCCTACGGGATCCTCCTACAGTATCCTCCTACACTATCCTCCTACAGTATCCTCCTACAGTATCCTCCTACAGTATCCTCCTACACTATCCTCCTACAGTATCCTCCTACAGTATCCTCCTACAGTATCCTCCTACACTATCCTCCTACAGTATCCTCCTACAGTATCCTCCTACACTATCCTCCGACAGTATGCTCCTACACTATCCTCCTACAGTATCCTCCTACAGTATCATCCTACAGTATCCTCCTACAGTATCCTCCTACAGTATGCTCCTACACTATCCTCCTACAGTATCCTCCTACAGTATCCTCCTACACTATCCTCCTACAGTATCCTCCTACAGTACCCTCCTACAGTATCCTCATACAATACCTCCTACAGTATCCTCCTACAGTATTCTCCTTCACTATCCTCCTACAATATCCTCCTACACTATCCTCCTACAGTATCCTTCTACAGTATCCTCCTACAGTATCCTCCTACAGTATCCTCCTACAGTATCCTCCTACAGTATCCTCCTACACTATCATCCTACAGTATCCTCCTACAGTATCCTCCTACACTATCATCCTACAGTATCCTCCTACAGTATCCTCCTACAGTATGCTCCTACACTATCCTCCTACAGTATCCTCCTACAGTATCCTCCTACACTATCCTCCTACAGTATCCTCCTACAGTACCCTCCTACAGTATCCTCATACAATATCCTCCTACAGTATCCTCCTACAGTATTCTCCTTCACTATCCTCCTACAATATCCTCCTACACTATCCTCCTACAGTATCCTTCTACACTATCCTCCTACACTATCCTCCTACAGTATCCTCCTACAGTATCCTCCTACAGTAACCTTCTACAGTATCTTCCTACAGTATCCTCCTACAGTATCCTCCTACAGTAACCTTCTACAGTATCCTCCTACAGTATGCTCCTACACTATCCTCCTACAGTATCCTCCTACAGTATCCTCCTACACTATCCTCCTACAGTATCCTCCTACAGTACCCTCCTACAGTATCCTCATACAATATCCTCCTACAGTATTCTCCTTCACTATCCTCCTACAATATCCTCCTACACTATCCTCCTACACTATCCTCCTACAGTATCCTCATACAATATCCTCCTACAGTATCCTCCTACAGTATTCTCCTTCACTATCCTCCTACAATATCCTCCTACACTATCCTCCTACAGTATCCTTCTACACTATCCTCCTACACTATCCTCCTACAGTATCCTCCTACAGTATCCTCCTACAGTAACCTTCTACAGTATCCTCCTACAGTATCCTCCTACAGTAACCTTCTACAGTAACCTTATACAGTATCCTCCTACAGCATCCTCCTACAGTATCCTCCTACAGTATCCTCCTACAGTAATCTTCTACAGTATCCTCCTACAGTATCCTTCTACAGTATCCTCCTACAGTATCCTCCTACAGTATCCTCCTACAGTATCCTCCTACAGTATGGTGCGAGAGAGAGAGAGACTGTGTGCTCGTGTGTGTGTTTTGCGTCATCTGCAGCCTGAGGCAGGAGTCTGTGTTTTGGGGTCACTGTGAGGGTCCAGGGTGGAATTACCTGTCTGCCCCCCTCCCCCCTCAGACCCCTCTGATAGACCCCCAGGCCCTGTCTCCCTCAGACACCATTACCCCCCCATCTCTAACTCCCCCAGCTTCAACAACCTGCAGACCTGTTGACTGCTATGTTGAGGAGGCTCAACCAACCCTCTGATGCTGTTTCCATATTCTCAGAATGGGGCACAGCAAAGTTAATGAAAATGTGAAATGAAAGCTGTCTCCGCCAGGGATTTGAACTGGATCTCACATTGGTTAGATCTGCACTCTCATCATTCTCCTTTGTGTGTGTGTGTGTGTGTGTGTGTTCGGTCCAGCCAGGTCCTGGGAATCCCCCCAAGACGTCTGGGCTGTATCTGCTCCTGTTTGGGGAGGAGTCTGTGCGTCTGTTACTGCTTCCTGTTTCTTCCTTCTCTATTGTTAACCAATCCAGTGTTCTCTCGGCTGGTTAAGGTATTGAGGTGTGTGTGTGTGTGTGTGTGTGTGTGTGTGTGTGTGTGTGTGTGTGTGTGTGTGTGTGTGTGTGTGTGTGTGTGTGTGTGTGTGTGTGTGTGTGTGTGTGTGTGTGTGTGTGTGTGTGTGTGTGTGTGTGTGTGTGTGTGTGTGTGTGTGTGTGTGTGTGTGTGTGTGTGTGTGTGTGTGTGTGTGTGTGTGTGTGTGTGTGTGTTTTGAGGCTGCGGGGCAGCTTTAGGAATGACTGATGTGTTGTGAGTGGTGCTGAGGGACACCTGAGAAAGGTCTAGGATCAGATGGACATCACTCCATCAGACTAGAGTTACAGAGAGAGGGAGGGTGGGAGAGAGGCAGTAGTGGGGGGGCAGCAATCTGTGTGTGTGTGTGTGTGTGTCAGGTAAGAATGTAAGTGTCTGCAGGTAGACACACTCGTGTAATTAGTAACACACCACATAGTGAGACGGGTAGGGATGGGTAGTTATAGGTTTCTCACTTGGAAATAGGTGAGTGTGATTTTTCAAGTCTGTGTTTCTCCAACCTTTAGTTTACAAGACCCAGCAGTGTCCAAGCCCATGTTTCAAATACTTATTCGCTGCTTCAGAGGATCAGCTTGTGAATTTTCCCACTCTCCTCTTCCTTCTCCCCTCCATCTCTCACCCCTCTCCCCCTCCATCTCTCACCCCTCTCCCCCTCCATCTCTTACCCCCTCTCCATCTCTTACCCCTCTCCCCCTCCATTTCTTACCCCTCTCCCCCTCTCCCCTCCATCTCTTACCCCCTCTCCATCTCTTACCCCCTCTCCCCTCCATCTCTCACCCCTCTCCCCCTCCATCTCTTACCCCCTCTCCATCTCTTACCCCCTCTCCCCTCCATCTCTCACCCCTCACCCCCTCCATATCTTACCCCCTCTCCATCTCTTACCCCTCTTCCCCTCATCTCTTACCCCTCTCCCCTCCCCCCTCCATCTCTTACCCCCTCTCCCCTCCATCTCTTACCCCCTCTCCCCTCCATCTCTCACCCCTCTCCCCCTCCATCTCTTACCCCCTCTCCATCTCTTACCCCTCTCCCCTACATCTCTTACCCCCTCTCCCCCTCCATCTCTTACCCCCTCTCCTCTCCATATCTTACCCCCTCTCCTCTCCATCTCTTACCCCTCTCCCCCTCCATCTCTTACCCCCTCTCCCCTCCATCTCTTACCCCCTCTCCCCTCCATCTCTTACCCCTCTCCCACTCCATCTCTTACCCCCTCTCCCACTCCATCTCTTACCCCCTCCATCTCTTACCCCCTCTTGTGACATGTGTGTGTGTGTAAGGACTTGTTTGGGTCTCTGGTATTATGAAAACATGTGACATGCACATTACTGTCAGCCTGGAATCACAATAACAGACCCACAGGGAGAGGGGGAGAGAAAGAGAGGAGGAGAGAAAGAGAGGAGGAGAGAAAAAGAGGAGGGGAGAAAGAGAGGATGAGAGAAAGAGAGGAGGAGAGAAACAGAGGAGGAGAAAAAGAGGGGAGGAGAGAAAGAGAGGAGGAGAGAAAGAGAGGTGGAGAGAAAGAGAGGAGGAGAGAAACAGAGGAGGAGAGAAACAGAGGAGGAGAGAAAGAGAGGAGGAGAGAAACAGAGGAGGAGAAAAAGAGGGGAGGAGAGAAAGAGAGGAGGAGAGAAAGAGAGGAGGAGAGGAGGAGAGAAACAGAGGAGAGAAACAGAGGAGGAGAGAAAGAGAGGAGGAGAGAAAGAGAGGAGGAGAGAAAGAGAGGAGGGGAGAAACAGAGGAGGGGAGAAACTGAGGAGGAGAGAAAGAGAGGAGGAGAGAAAGAGAGGAGGAGAGAAAGAGAGGAGGAGAGAAAGAGAGGATGGGGGAAAGAGAGGATGGGGAAAGAGAAGAGGAGAGAAACAGAGGAGTAGAAAAAGAGAGAAAGAGAGGAGGGGAGAAAGAGAGGAGGAGAGAAAGAGAGGAGGAGAGAAAGAGAGAAAAAGAGGAGGAGAGAAACAGAGGAGGAGCGAAAGAGAGGAGGAGCGGAGAAAGAGATGAGGAGAGAAACAGAGGAGGAGAGAAAGAGAGGAGCGGAGAAAGATAGGAGGAGAGAAAGAGAGGAGGAGAGAAACAGAGGAGGAGAGAAAGAGAGGAGGAGAGAAACAGAGGAGGAGAGAAAGAGAGGGAGAGAGAAAGAGAGGAGGAGAAAAAGAGGAGGAGAGAAACAGAGGAGGAGAGAAAGAGAGGAGGAGAGAAACAGAGGAGGAGAGAAAGAGAGGATGGGGAAAGAGAGGAGGAGAGAAAGAGAGGAGGAGAGAAACAGAGGAGGAGAGAAACAGATGAGGAGAGAAAGAGAGGAGGAGAGAAAGAGAGGAGGAGAGAACGAGAGGAGGAGAGAAACAGAGGAGGAGAGAAAGAGAGGAGGGGAGAAAGAGAGGAGGAGAGAAACAGAGGAGGAGAGAAAGAGAGGAGGAGAGAAACAGAGGAGGAGAGAAACAGAGGAGGAGAGAAAGAGAGGAGGCGAGGAGGAGAGAAACAGAGGAGGAGAGAAAGAGAGGAGGAGAGAAAGAGAGGAGGAGAGAAAGAGAGGAAGGGAGAAAGAGAGGAGGGGAGAAACAGAGGAGGGGAGAAACAGAGGAGGAGAGAAAGAGAGGAGGAGAGAAAGAGAGGAGGAAAGAAAGAGAGGAGGAGAGAAAGAGAGGAGGAGAAAAAGAGAGGAGGAGAGAAACAGAGGAGGAGAGAAAGAGAGGAGGAGAGAAAGAGAGGAGGAGAGAAAGAGAGGAGGGGTGTGAGTGTGTGTGTGTGTGTGTGTGTGTGTGTGTGTGTGTGTGTGTGTGTGTGTGTGTGTGTGTGTGTGTGTGTGTGTGTGTGTGTGTGTGTGTGTGTGTGTGTGTGTGTGTGTGTGTGTGTGTGATACTCAGAGTGACACAGGCCCATTCAGACACACAGACACCTGAGCCTGAGCTCTGAGGAGAGGGATTAAGACCAACATTCCCCCTGCCTGCTTCCTACCAACTACACCCCCTCCCTTCCTCCTTCATCCATCTCTCTCTCCTCTCTTACCCTACCTTCCCTCTCTCCCTCTTCTCCCTCCCTCCCTCCCTCCCTCCCTCCCTCCCTCCCTCCCTCCCTCCCTCCCACTCTTTCTCTCAAATACATCCTGGGGCTTATTCTGTAATGTCTAAAGTTGCAGATAGAAATGTAACCTATAGAATGGGCTATTTGACACTAAAGTCCTGTTTGTTTCAGACCAAACATTTCTTAATGAATGCTGTGTAGCTGACTTGGCCTACCAGATACAGCTGTAGTGCAGTGATCTGCTCCTCTCTTCCTGCTCTTCCTCTGTGAGGGAAATGAGGCTGTTTATGGGACGTGTTAAGTTTCATAGCTCCCCGTCGCACCGACCCAGGCCTTATTAACCATAGCACACTCACTGGACTCACACACATGCATGCCGCAGGCATGCGCACATACACACACACACAGAGATGCATGCACGCACACATTCAGACAAACACACACACACACACACACACACACACACACACACACACACACACACACACACACACACACACACACACACACACACACACACACACACACACACACACACACACACACACACACACACACACACACACACACACACACACACCTGCTGCTCTGAGTCCTGTAAGAGAAGGAAGTGTGCTTTCATTCAGCTCCACAATAAAACCTTCTCTTTTAGCATCCCCCTGTGAATATATCACACAGTCATTACCCCCACTCCAAAATCACTATCCCCATTCCCACATCCGCTTTTCCCATTTCCATGGTGACGGCTGGGCTCTGTCTGGAGGTTCCTGAGGAATATGTATCCCAGAAAGGATTGGATTCCCCGGCTTTCTGAAGGGAGGGAGAACATGGAAGGAGAGTGATGGAGAGAAGCATTAGAGCCGAGTTACAGCACCTCTACTCTCTGGTGGCACCTTTCACTTACTCACACAGGTAACTGAAGTAATACACACATAGACTTGTGAAGGTTGACTCTTTATGAGTGGTGAAGTTTGAGGAGGAGGGGTTTTCAACGCTGCCTACGCCACAGGGCCAGTCGGGTCGTAGGTTTCAGGTGTGTTCTGGTACCCGCAGGATATCCTGTGTCCTCCACAGGTCTGGGTCAATTACCACACACACCTGACAGATGCCCCACTATCAGACTGCAACAACTGTCTGTCTGTCTGTCTGTCTGTCTGTCTGTCTGTCTGTCTGTCTGTCTGTCTGTCTGTCTGTCTGTCTGTCTGTCTGTCTGTCTGTCTGTCTGTCTGTCTGTCTGTCTCTCGCCCTTCTCTTTTCTCTTTCCCCTTAATTTTCTTCCATTCTCTCTCTTCCCCCACCACTCTCTCCTCTCTCTCTCTCTTCTCTCTCTCCTCCCCCACCGTTCTCACTCTCCTCTCTCTCTCTACCCCACCACTCTCTCTCTCCTCTCTCTCTCTCTCCTCTCTCTCCTCCCCTACCGTTCTCACTCTCCTCTCTCTCTCCTCCCCCACCGTTCTCACTCTCCTCTCTCTCTCCTCCCCCACCGTTCTCACTCTCCTCTCTCTCTCTATCCCACCACTCTCTCCTCTCTCTCTCTTCTCTCTCTCCTCCCCTACCGTTCTCACTCTCCTCTCTCTCTCCTCTCTCTCTCTCTTCTCTCTCTCCTCTCTCTCTCTCTCTTCTCTCTCTCTCTTCTCTCTCTCTCTCCTCTCTCTCTCTTCTCTCTCTCCTCCCCTACCGTTCTCACTCTCCTCTCTCTCTCCTCCCCCACCGTTCTCACTCTCCTCTCTCTCTCTACCCCACCACTCTCTCTCCCTCTCCCCTAACAGACTCTCTCTCCCTCTCCCTTGACACTCTCTCTCGTTCCCTCCCTCCATCTCCCTGTCCCCCCACCTCTCACTCTCTCAGCCTCATCTCCTCCTGAGTGTCTGTCAGCACCTCAGCCGTCCGCACTGATCTTATCGCTCAATTACTGCACCCTGTGCATTCCTGCTAACCACAAAGACACACACACTCACATGCACGCACACATATGCAAACATGTGCATGCACATATACACACAAACACACACATGCACACACTCACACCTGCGTAATGCTAAATGCTTTACCTTTTTGAGGTGGTAACTAGATGACGTGTTAGTTGTCACTGCTTTCAGACAGTCCATTAGGTCACACCTAGTTTTAGCTGAAACGGCTTAATCTGATCATATGACCAGATTAATTTCTGTTACAAATCCTTAGTTCTGTGCTGTAATGTAAAGTCCTTCCATTTTAATAACGGAATCATGTTGGTGTAAGAAAAATCACAGTGCAGACACACACACACACACACACACACACACACACACACACACACACACACACACACACACACACAAACACAGTTACTCACTTCAACGTGTTTACAGTTTTCAATGACTCATTCTGAGCAGCTTCATGTCAGGCTTTCCCAAAGTTGGCCAGCGGGTGATTTTATTTAGTGTTCTGAGCAAAAACAAGAAAGATATATAGACAAAAAATACTGTAAAATTACCAGGAAATGTGCTCCAAGTGATTTTAATTTAGGAAATCTGTTCCCAAGTTATTCTAACGCATAAATAGAGAGTCATATGTGATCGTATCCCAATGTAATCGAGGTTTGAAATGATTCTGTTAAATACTATATCTGTTTGGGAATCTTGTGGTCATTTTGCAGTGTACAAATGATTTATAAATATGTTATGAAACCCCGACCATTTGCGCAAGGAAAAATCACAACACGGCTGAATGTATTAGCGACCCCTGCTTTATGTTATTACAGTTTGGAGAGCTCTCCCTCATCTAAACTACCCTGCTTTATGTTATTACAGTTTGGAGAGCTCTCCCTCATCTAAACTACCCTGCTTTATGTTATTACAGTTTGGAGAGCTCTCCCTCATCTAAACTACCCCTGCTTTATGTTATTACAGTTTGGAGAGCTCTCCCTCATCTAAACTACCCTGCTTTATGTTATTACAGTTTGGAGAGCTCTCACTCATCAAAACGACCCTGCTTTATGTTATTACAGTTTGGAGAGCTCTCCCTCTTCTAAACTACCCTGCTTTATGTTATTACAGTTTGGAGAGCTCTCACTCATCTAAACTACCCCTGCTTTATGTTATTACAGTTTGGAGAGCTCTCCCTCATCTAAACTACCCTGCTTTATGTTATTACAGTTTGGAGAGCTCTCACTCATCAAAACGACCCTGCTTTATGTTATTACAGTTTGGAGAGCTCTCCCTCATATAAACTACCCTGCTTTATGTTATTACAGTTTGGAGAGCTCTCCCTCATCTAAACTACCCTGCTTTATGTTATTACAGTTTGGAGAGCTCTCACTCATCAACACCACCCCTGCTTTATGTTATTACAGTTTGGAGAGCTCTCCCTCATCTAAACTACCCTGCTTTATGTTATTACAGTTTGGAGAGCTCTCCCTCATATAAACTACCCTGCTTTATGTTATTACAGTTTGGAGAGCTCTCCCTCATCTAAACTACCCTGCTTTATGTTATTACAGTTTGGAGAGCTCTCCCTCATCTAAACTACCCTGCTTTATGTTATTACAGTTTGGAGAGCTCTCCCTCATATAAACTACCCTGCTTTATGTTATTACAGTTTGGAGAGCTCTCCCTCATCTAAACTACCCTGCTTTATGTTATTACAGTTTGGAGAGCTCTCACTCATCAACACCACCCCTGCTTTATGTTATTACAGTTTGGAGAGCTCTCCCTCATATAAACTACCCTGCTTTATGTTATTACAGTTTGGAGAGCTCTCCCTCATCTAAACTACCCTGCTTTATGTTATTACAGTTTGGAGAGCTCTCCCTCATCTAAACTACCCTGCTTTATGTTATTACAGTTTGGAGAGCTCTCCCTCATCTAAACTACCCTGCTTTATGTTATTACAGTTTGGAGAGCTCTCCCTCATCTAAACTACCCTGTTTTATGTTATTACAGTTTGGAGAGCTCTCCCTCATCTAAACTACCCTGCTTTATGTTATTACAGTTTGGAGAGCTCTCCCTCATATAAACTACCCTGCTTTATGTTATTACAGTTTGGAGAGCTCTCCCTCATCTAAACTACCCCTGCTTTATGTTATTACAGTTTGGAGAGCTCTCCCTCATCTAAACTACCCTGCTTTATGTTATTACAGTTTGGAGAGCTCTCCCTCATCTAAACTACCCTGCTTTATGTTATTACAGTTTGGAGAGCTCTCCCTCATCTAAACTACCCTGCTTTATGTTATTACAGTTTGGAGAGCTCTCCCTCATCTAAACTACCCCTGCTTTATGTTATTACAGTTTGGAGAGCTCTCCCTCATCTAAACTACCCTGCTTTATGTTGTTACAGTTTGGAGAGCTCTCCCTCATCTAAACTACCCTGCTTTATGTTATTACAGTTTGGAGAGCTCTCCCTCATCTAAACTACCCCTGCTTTATGTTATTACAGTTTGGAGAGCTCTCCCTCATCTAAACTACCCTGCTTTATGTTATTACAGTTTGGAGAGCTCTCCCTCATCTAAACTACCCTGCTTTATGTTATTACAGTTTGGAGAGCTCTCCCTCATCTAAACTACCCTGCTTTATGTTATTACAGTTTGGAGAGCTCTCCCTCATCTAAACTACCCTGTTTTATGTTATTACAGTTTGGAGAGCTCTCCCTCATCTAAACTACCCTGCTTTATGTTATTACAGTTTGGAGAGCTCTCCCTCATCTAAACTACCCTGCTTTATGTTATTACAGTTTGGAGAGCTCTCTCTCATCTAAACTACCCTGCTTTATGTTATTACAGTTTGGAGAGCTCTCCCTCATCTAAACTACCCTGCTTTATGTTATTACAGTTTGGAGAGCTCTCACTCATCTAAACTACCCTGCTTTATGTTATTACAGTTTGGAGAGCTCTCCCTCATCTAAACTACCCTGCTTTATGTTATTACAGTTTGGAGAGCTCTCACTCATCTAAACTACCCTGCTTTATGTTATTACAGTTTGGAGAGCTCTCCCTCATCTAAACTACCCCTGCTTTATGTTATTACAGTTTGGAGAGCTCTCCCTCATCCAAACTACCCTGCTTTATGTTATTACAGTTTGGAGAGCTCTCCCTCATCTAAACTACCCGGCTTTATGTTATTACAGTTTGGAGAGCTCTCCCTCATCTAAACTACCCCTGCTTTATGTTATTACAGTTTGGAGAGCTCTCACTCATCAAAACGACCCTGCTTTATGTTATTACAGTTTGGAGAGCTCTCACTCATCAAAACGACCCTGCTTTATGTTATTACAGTTTGGAGAGCTCTCCCTCATCTAAACTACCCTGCTTTATGTTATTACAGTTTGGAGAGCTCTCACTCATCTAAACTACCCTGCTTTATGTTATTACAGTTTGGAGAGCTCTCCCTCATCTAAACTACCCTGCTTTATGTTATTACAGTTTGGAGAGCTCTCCCTCATCTAAACTACCCTGCTTTATGTTATTACAGTTTGGAGAGCTCTCCCTCATCTAAACTACCCCTGCTTTATGTTATTACAGTTTGGAGAGCTCTCACTCATCAAAACGACCCTGCTTTATGTTATTACAGTTTGGAGAGCTCTCACTCATCAACACTACCCTGCTTTATGTTATTACAGTTTGGAGAGCTCTCCCTCATCTAAACTACCCCTGCTTTATGTTATTACAGTTTGGAGAGCTCTCCCTCATCTAAACTACCCTGCTTTATGTTATTACAGTTTGGAGAGCTCTCCCTCATCTAAACTACCCTGTTTTATGTTATTACAGTTTGGAGAGCTCTCCCTCATCTAAACTACCCTGTTTTATGTTATTACAGTTTGGAGAGCTCTCCCTCATCTAAACTACCCCTGCTTTATGTTATTACAGTTTGGAGAGCTCTCCCTCATCTAAACTACCCTGCTTTACGTTATTACAGTTTGGAGAGCTCTCCCTCATCTAAACTACCCCTGCTTTATGTTATTACAGTTTGGAGAGCTCTCCCTCATCTAAACTACCCTGCTTTATGTTATTACAGTTTGGAGAGCTCTCCCTCATCTAAACTACCCCTGCTTTATGTTATTACAGTTTGGAGAGCTCTCACTCATCAAAACGACCCTGCTTTATGTTATTACAGTTTGGAGAGCTCTCCCTCATCTAAACTACCCTGCTTTATGTTATTACAGTTTGGAGAGCTCTCCCTCATCTAAACGACCCTGCTTTATGTTATTACAGTTTGGAGAGCTCTCACTCATCAAAATGACCCTGCTTTATGTTATTACAGTTTGGAGAGCTCTCCCTCATCTAAACTACCCTGCTTTATGTTATTACAGTTTGGAGAGCTCTCCCTCATCTAAACTACCCCTGCTTTATGTTATTACAGTTTGGAGAGCTCTCACTCATCAAAACGACCCTGCTTTATGTTATTACAGTTTGGAGAGCTCTCCCTCATCTAAACTACCCTGCTTTATGTTATTACAGTTTGGAGAGCTCTCCCTCATCTAAACGACCCTGCTTTATGTTATTACAGTTTGGAGAGCTCTCCCTCATCTAAACTACCCTGCTTTATGTTATTACAGTTTGGAGAGCTCTCCCTCTTCTAAACTACCCTGCTTTATGTTATTACAGTTTGGAGAGCTCTCCCTCATCTAAACTACCCTGCTTTATGTTATTACAGTTTGGAGAGCTCTCCCTCATCTAACCTACCCTGCTTTATGTTATTACAGTTTGGAGAGCTCTCCCTCATCTAAACTACCCTGCTTTATGTTATTACAGTTTGGAGAGCTCTCCCTCTTCTAAACTACCCTGCTTTATGTTATTACAGTTTGGAGAGCTCTCCCTCATCTAAACTACCCTGCTTTATGTTATTACAGTTTGGAGAGCTCTCCCTCATCTAAACTACCCTGCTTTATGTTATTACAGTTTGGAGAGCTCTCACTCATCTAAACTACCCTGCTTTATGGTATTACAGTTTGGAGAGCTCTCCCTCATCTAAACTACCCCTGCTTTATGTTATTACAGTTTGGAGAGCTCTCCCTCATCTAAACTACCCTGCTTTATGTTATTACAGTTTGGAGAGCTCTCCCTCATCTAAACTACCCGGCTTTATGTTATTACAGTTTGGAGAGCTCTCCCTCATCTAAACTACCCCTGCTTTATGTTATTACAGTTTGGAGAGCTCTCCCTCATCTAAACTACCCTGCTTTATGTTATTACAGTTTGGAGAGCTCTCCCTCATCTAAACTACCCCTGCTTTATGTTATTACAGTTTGGAGAGCTCTCCCTCATCTAAACTACCCCTGCTTTATGTTATTACAGTTTGGAGAGCTCTCCCTCATCTAAACTACCCTGCTTTATGTTATTACAGTTTGGAGAGCTCTCCCTCATCTAAACTACCCCTGCTTTATGTTATTACAGTTTGGAGAGCTCTCACTCATCAAAACGACCCTGCTTTATGTTATTACAGTTTGGAGAGCTCTCCCTCATCTAAACTACCCTGCTTTATGTTATTACAGTTTGGAGAGCTCTCCCTCATCTAAACGACCCTGCTTTATGTTATTACAGTTTGGAGAGCTCTCACTCATCAAAATGACCCTGCTTTATGTTATTACAGTTTGGAGAGCTCTCCCTCATCTAAACTACCCTGCTTTATGTTATTACAGTTTGGAGAGCTCTCCCTCATCTAAACTACCCCTGCTTTATGTTATTACAGTTTGGAGAGCTCTCACTCATCAAAACGACCCTGCTTTATGTTATTACAGTTTGGAGAGCTCTCCCTCATCTAAACTACCCTGCTTTATGTTATTACAGTTTGGAGAGCTCTCACTCATCAACACTACCCTGCTTTATGTTATTACAGTTTGGAGAGCTCTCCCTCTTCTAAACTACCCTGCTTTATGTTATTACAGTTTGGAGAGCTCTCCCTCATCTAAACTACCCTGCTTTATGTTATTACAGTTTGGAGAGCTCTCCCTCATCTAAACTACCCTGCTTTATGTTATTACAGTTTGGAGAGCTCTCCCTCATCTAAACGACCCTGCTTTATGTTATTACAGTTTGGAGAGCTCTCACTCATCAAAATGACCCTGCTTTATGTTATTACAGTTTGCAGAGCTCTCCCTCATCTAAACTACCCTGCTTTATGTTATTACAGTTTGGAGAGCTCTCCCTCATCTAAACTACCCCTGCTTTATGTTATTACAGTTTGGAGAGCTCTCCCTCATCTAAACTACCCTGCTTTATGTTATTACAGTTTGGAGAGCTCTCACTCATCTAAACTACCCCTGCTTTATGTTATTACAGTTTGGAGAGCTCTCCCTCATCAAAACGACCCTGCTTTATGTTATTACAGTTTGGAGAGCTCTCCCTCATCTAAACTACCCTGCTTTATGTTATTACAGTTTGGAGAGCTCTCCCTCATCTAAACTACCCTGCTTTATGTTATTACAGTTTGGAGAGCTCTCCCTCATCTAAACTACCCTGCTTTATGTTATTACAGTTTGGAGAGCTCTCACTCATCAAAACGACCCTGCTTTATGTTATTACAGTTTGGAGAGCTCTCCCTCATATAAACTACCCTGCTTTATGTTATTACAGTTTGGAGAGCTCTCCCTCATCTAAACTACCCTGCTTTATGTTATTACAGTTTGGAGAGCTCTCACTCATCAACACCACCCCTGCTTTATGTTATTACAGTTTGGAGAGCTCTCCCTCATATAAACTACCCTGCTTTATGTTATTACAGTTTGGAGAGCTCTCCCTCATCTAAACTACCCTGTTTTATGTTATTACAGTTTGGAGAGCTCTCCCTCATCTAAACTACCCTGCTTTATGTTATTACAGTTTGGAGAGCTCTCCCTCATCTAAACTACCCTGCTTTATGTTATTACAGTTTGGAGAGCTCTCCCTCATCTAAACTACCCTGTTTTATGTTATTACAGTTTGGAGAGCTCTCCCTCATCTAAACTACCCTGCTTTATGTTATTACAGTTTGGAGAGCTCTCCCTCATATAAACTACCCTGCTTTATGTTATTACAGTTTGGAGAGCTCTCCCTCATCTAAACTACCCTGCTTTATGTTATTACAGTTTGGAGAGCTCTCACTCATCAAAACGACCCTGCTTTATGTCATTACAGTTTGGAGAGCTCTCCCTCATCTAAACTACCCCTGCTTTATGTTATTACAGTTTGGAGAGCTCTCCCTCATCTAAACTACCCTGCTTTATGTTATTACAGTTTGGAGAGCTCTCACTCATCTAAACTACCCCTGCTTTATGTTATTACAGTTTGGAGAGCTCTCACTCATCTAAACTACCCTGCTTTATGTTATTACAGGTTGGAGAGCTCTCACTCATCTAAACTACCCTGCTTTATGTTATTACAGTTTGGAGAGCTCTCCCTCATCTAAACTACCCTGCTTTATGTTATTACAGTTTGGAGAGCTCTCACTCATCAAAACGACCCTGCTTTATGTCATTACAGTTTGGAGAGCTCTCCCTCATCTAAACTACCCCTGCTTTATGTTATTACAGTTTGGAGAGCTCTCCCTCATCTAAACTACCCTGCTTTATGTTATTACAGTTTGGAGAGCTCTCACTCATCTAAACTACCCCTGCTTTATGTTATTACAGTTTGGAGAGCTCTCCCTCATCTAAACTACCCTGCTTTATGTTATTACAGTTTGGAGAGCTCTCCCTCATCTAAACTACCCTGCTTTATGTTATTACAGTTTGGAGAGCTCTCACTCATCTAAACTACCCTGCTTTATGTTATTACAGTTTGGAGAGCTCTCACTCATCTAAACTACCCTGCTTTATGTTATTACAGTTTGGAGAGCTCTCCCTCATCTAAACTACCCCTGCTTTATGTTATTACAGTTTGGAGAGCTCTCCCTCATCTAAACTACCCCTGCTTTATGTTATTACAGTTTGGAGAGCTCTCCCTCATCCAAACTACCCTGCTTTATGTTATTACAGTTTGGAGAGCTCTCCCTCATCTAAACTACCCGGCTTTATGTTATTACAGTTTGGAGAGCTCTCCCTCATCTAAACTACCCCTGCTTTATGTTATTACAGTTTGGAGAGCTCTCACTCATCAAAACGACCCTGCTTTATGTTATTACAGTTTGGAGAGCTCTCACTCATCAAAACGACCCTGCTTTATGTTATTACAGTTTGGAGAGCTCTCCCTCATCTAAACTACCCTGCTTTATGTTATTACAGTTTGGAGAGCTCTCCCTCATCTAAACTACCCTGCTTTATGTTATTACAGTTTGGAGAGCTCTCACTCATCAACACCACCCCTGCTTTATGTTATTACAGTTTGGAGAGCTCTCCCTCATATAAACTACCCTGCTTTATGTTATTACAGTTTGGAGAGCTCTCCCTCATCTAAACTACCCTGCTTTATGTTATTACAGTTTGGAGAGCTCTCCCTCATCTAAACTACCCTGCTTTATGTTATTACAGTTTGGAGAGCTCTCCCTCATATAAACTACCCTGCTTTATGTTATTACAGTTTGGAGAGCTCTCCCTCATCTAAACTACCCTGCTTTATGTTATTACAGTTTGGAGAGCTCTCACTCATCAACACCACCCCTGCTTTATGTTATTACAGTTTGGAGAGCTCTCCCTCATATAAACTACCCTGCTTTATGTTATTACAGTTTGGAGAGCTCTCCCTCATCTAAACTACCCTTCTTTATGTTATTACAGTTTGGAGAGCTCTCCCTCATCTAAACTACCCTGCTTTATGTTATTACAGTTTGGAGAGCTCTCCCTCATCTAATCTACCCTGCTTTATGTTATTACAGTTTGGAGAGCTCTCCCTCATCTAAACTACCCTGTTTTATGTTATTACAGTTTGGAGAGCTCTCCCTCATCTAAACTACCCTGCTTTATGTTATTACAGTTTGGAGAGCTCTCCCTCATATAAACTACCCTGCTTTATGTTATTACAGTTTGGAGAGCTCTCCCTCATCTAAACTACCCTGCTTTATGTTATTACAGTTTGGAGAGCTCTCACTCATCAAAACGACCCTGCTTTATGTCATTACAGTTTGGAGAGCTCTCCCTCATCTAAACTACCCCTGCTTTATGTTATTACAGTTTGGAGAGCTCTCCCTCATCTAAACTACCCTGCTTTATGTTATTACAGTTTGGAGAGCTCTCACTCATCTAAACTACCCTGCTTTATGTTATTACAGTTTGGAGAGCTCTCCCTCATCTAAACTACCCTGCTTTATGTTATTACAGTTTGGAGAGCTCTCCCTCATCTAAACTACCCCTGCTTTATGTTATTACAGTTTGGAGAGCTCTCCCTCATCTAAACTACCCTGCTTTATGTTATTACAGTTTGGAGAGCTCTCCCTCATCTAAACTACCCCTGCTTTATGTTATTACAGTTTGGAGAGCTCTCACTCATCTAAACTACCCTGCTTTATGTTATTACAGTTTGGAGAGCTCTCCCTCATCTAAACTACCCCTGCTTTATGTTATTACAGTTTGGAGAGCTCTCACTCATCTAAACTACCCTGCTTTATGTTATTACAGTTTGGAGTGCTCTCACTCATCTAAACTACCCTGCTTTATGTTATTACAGTTTGGAGAGCTCTCCCTCATCTAAACTACCCTGCTTTATGTTATTACAGTTTGGAGAGCTCTCACTCATCTAAACTACCCTGCTTTATGTTATTACAGTTTGGAGAGCTCTCACTCATCAAAACGACCCTGCTTTATGTTATTACAGTTTGGAGAGCTCTCCCTCATCTAAACTACCCCTGCTTTATGTTATTACAGTTTGGAGAGCTCTCCCTCATCTAAACTACCCCTGCTTTATGTTATTACAGTTTGGAGAGCTCTCCCTCATCTAAACTACCCCTGCTTTATGTTATTACAGTTTGGAGAGCTCTCCCTCATCTAAACTACCCCTGCTTTATGTTATTACAGTTTGGAGAGCTCTCCCTCATCTAAACTACCCCTGCTTTATGTTATTACAGTTTGGAGAGCTCTCACTCATCAAAACGACCCTGCTTTATGTTATTACAGTTTGGAGAGCTCTCACTCATCAAAACGACCCTGCTTTATGTTATTACAGTTTGGAGAGCTCTCCCTCATCTAAACTACCCTGCTTTATGTTATTACAGTTTGGAGAGCTCTCACTCATCTAAACTACCCTGCTTTATGTTATTACAGTTTGGAGAGCTCTCCCTCATCTAAACTACCCCTGCTTTATGTTATTACAGTTTGGAGAGCTCTCACTCATCAAAACGACCCTGCTTTATGTTATTACAGTTTGGAGAGCTCTCACTCATCAACACTACCCCTGCTTTATGTTATTACAGTTTGGAGAGCTCTCCCTCATCTAATCTACCCTGCTTTATGTTATTACAGTTTGGAGAGCTCTCCCTCATCTAAACTACCCTGTTTTATGTTATTACAGTTTGGAGAGCTCTCCCTCATCTAAACTACCCTGCTTTATGTTATTACAGTTTGGAGAGCTCTCCCTCATCTAAACTACCCTGCTTTATGTTATTACAGTTTGGAGAGCTCTCCCTCATCTAAACTACCCTGCTTTATGTTATTACAGTTTGGAGAGCTCTCCCTCATCTAAACTACCCTGCTTTATGTTATTACAGTTTGGAGAGCTCTCCCTCATCTAAACTACCCTGCTTTATGTTATTACAGTTTGGAGAGCTCTCACTCATCTAAACTACCCTGCTTTATGTTATTACAGTTTGGAGAGCTCTCACTCATCTAAACTACCCCTGCTTTATGTTATTACAGTTTGGAGAGCTCTCCCTCATCTAAACTACCCTGCTTTATGTTATTACAGTTTGGAGAGCTCTCCCTCATCTAAACTACCCCTGCTTTATGTTATTACAGTTTGGAGAGCTCTCACTCATCAAAACGACCCTGCTTTATGTTATTACAGTTTGGAGAGCTCTCCCTCATCTAAATTACCCTGCTTTATGTTATTACAGTTTGGAGAGCTCTCACTCATCTAAACTACCCCTGCTTTATGTTATTACAGTTTGGAGAGCTCTCCCTCATCTAAACTACCCCTGCTTTATGTTATTACAGTTTGGAGAGCTCTCACTCATCAACACCACCCCTGCTTTATGTTATTACAGTTTGGAGAGCTCTCACTCATCAACACCACCCCTGCTTTATGTTATTACAGTTTGGAGAGCTCTCCCTCATCTAAACTACCCCTGCTTTATGTTATTACAGTTT
The DNA here is from genome assembly GCF_045679555.1 of Salvelinus alpinus. Taxonomy (NCBI): domain Eukaryota; kingdom Metazoa; phylum Chordata; class Actinopteri; order Salmoniformes; family Salmonidae; genus Salvelinus; species Salvelinus alpinus. Next base: position 33,119,069 of record NC_092087.1, on the reverse strand, counting down.
GGAGAGCTCTCACTCATCAAAACGACCCTGCTTTATGTTATTACAGTTTGGAGAGCTCTCCCTCATCTAAACTACCCTGCTTTATGTTATTACAGTTTGGAGAGCTCTCACTCATCAAAATGACCCTGCTTTATGTTATTACAGTTTGGAGAGCTCTCCCTCATCTAAACTACCCTGCTTTATGTTATTACAGTTTGGAGAGCTCTCCCTCATCTAAACTACCCCTGCTTTATGTTATTACAGTTTGGAGAGCTCTCCCTCATCTAAACTACCCTGCTTTATGTTATTACAGTTTGGAGAGCTCTCCCTCATCTAAACTACCCCTGCTTTATGTTATTACAGTTTGGAGAGCTCTCCCTCATCTAAACTACCCTGCTTTATGTTATTACAGTTTGGAGAGCTCTCCCTCATCTAAACTACCCTGCTTTATGTTATTACAGTTTGGAGAGCTCTCCCTCATCTAAACTACCCCTGCTTTATGTTATTACAGTTTGGAGAGCTCTCCCTCATCTAAACTACCCTGCTTTATGTTATTACAGTTTGGAGAGCTCTCCCTCATCTAAACTACCCCTGCTTTATGTTATTACAGTTTGGAGAGCTCTCCCTCATCTAAACTACCCTGCTTTATGTTATTACAGTTTGGAGAGCTCTCCCTCATCTAACCTACCCTGCTTTATGTTATTACAGTTTGGAGAGCTCTCCCTCATCTAAACTACCCTGCTTTATGTTATTACAGTTTGGAGAGCTCTCCCTCTTCTAAACTACCCTGCTTTATGTTATTACAGTTTGGAGAGCTCTCCCTCATCTAAACTACCCTGCTTTATGTTATTACAGTTTGGAGAGCTCTCCCTCATCTAAACTACCCTGCTTTATGTTATTACAGTTTGGAGAGCTCTCACTCATCTAAACTACCCTGCTTTATGGTATTACAGTTTGGAGAGCTCTCCCTCATCTAAACTACCCCTGCTTTATGTTATTACAGTTTGGAGAGCTCTCCCTCATCTAAACTACCCTGCTTTATGTTATTACAGTTTGGAGAGCTCTCCCTCATCTAAACTACCCGGCTTTATGTTATTACAGTTTGGAGAGCTCTCCCTCATCTAAACTACCCCTGCTTTATGTTATTACAGTTTGGAGAGCTCTCCCTCATCTAAACTACCCTGCTTTATGTTATTACAGTTTGGAGAGCTCTCCCTCATCTAAACTACCCCTGCTTTATGTTATTACAGTTTGGAGAGCTCTCCCTCATCTAAACTACCCCTGCTTTATGTTATTACAGTTTGGAGAGCTCTCCCTCATCTAAACTACCCTGCTTTATGTTATTACAGTTTGGAGAGCTCTCCCTCATCTAAACTACCCCTGCTTTATGTTATTACAGTTTGGAGAGCTCTCACTCATCAAAACGACCCTGCTTTATGTTATTACAGTTTGGAGAGCTCTCCCTCATCTAAACTACCCTGCTTTATGTTATTACAGTTTGGAGAGCTCTCCCTCATCTAAACGACCCTGCTTTATGTTATTACAGTTTGGAGAGCTCTCACTCATCAAAATGACCCTGCTTTATGTTATTACAGTTTGGAGAGCTCTCCCTCATCTAAACTACCCTGCTTTATGTTATTACAGTTTGGAGAGCTCTCCCTCATCTAAACTACCCCTGCTTTATGTTATTACAGTTTGGAGAGCTCTCACTCATCAAAACGACCCTGCTTTATGTTATTACAGTTTGGAGAGCTCTCCCTCATCTAAACTACCCTGCTTTATGTTATTACAGTTTGGAGAGCTCTCACTCATCAACACTACCCTGCTTTATGTTATTACAGTTTGGAGAGCTCTCCCTCTTCTAAACTACCCTGCTTTATGTTATTACAGTTTGGAGAGCTCTCCCTCATCTAAACTACCCTGCTTTATGTTATTACAGTTTGGAGAGCTCTCCCTCATCTAAACTACCCTGCTTTATGTTATTACAGTTTGGAGAGCTCTCCCTCATCTAAACGACCCTGCTTTATGTTATTACAGTTTGGAGAGCTCTCACTCATCAAAATGACCCTGCTTTATGTTATTACAGTTTGCAGAGCTCTCCCTCATCTAAACTACCCTGCTTTATGTTATTACAGTTTGGAGAGCTCTCCCTCATCTAAACTACCCCTGCTTTATGTTATTACAGTTTGGAGAGCTCTCCCTCATCTAAACTACCCTGCTTTATGTTATTACAGTTTGGAGAGCTCTCACTCATCTAAACTACCCCTGCTTTATGTTATTACAGTTTGGAGAGCTCTCCCTCATCAAAACGACCCTGCTTTATGTTATTACAGTTTGGAGAGCTCTCCCTCATCTAAACTACCCTGCTTTATGTTATTACAGTTTGGAGAGCTCTCCCTCATCTAAACTACCCTGCTTTATGTTATTACAGTTTGGAGAGCTCTCCCTCATCTAAACTACCCCTGCTTTATGTTATTACAGTTTGGAGAGCTCTCCCTCATCTAAACTACCCTGCTTTATGTTATTACAGTTTGGAGAGCTCTCCCTCATCTAAACTACCCCTGCTTTATGTTATTACAGTTTGGAGAGCTCTCCCTCATCTAAACTACCCTGCTTTATGTTATTACAGTTTGGAGAGCTCTCCCTCATCTAAACTACCCTGCTTTATGTTATTACAGTTTGGAGAGCTCTCCCTCATCTAAACTACCCCTGCTTTATGTTATTACAGTTTGGAGAGCTCTCCCTCATCTAAACTACCCTGCTTTATGTTATTACAGTTTGGAGAGCTCTCCCTCATCTAAACTACCCCTGCTTTATGTTATTACAGTTTGGAGAGCTCTCCCTCATCTAAACTACCCTGCTTTATGTTATTACAGTTTGGAGAGCTCTCCCTCATCTAAACTACCCTGCTTTATGTTATTACAGTTTGGAGAGCTCTCCCTCATCTAAACTACCCTGCTTTATGTTATTACAGTTTGGAGAGCTCTCACTCATCAAAACGACCCTGCTTTATGTTATTACAGTTTGGAGAGCTCTCCCTCATATAAACTACCCTGCTTTATGTTATTACAGTTTGGAGAGCTCTCCCTCATCTAAACTACCCTGCTTTATGTTATTACAGTTTGGAGAGCTCTCACTCATCAACACCACCCCTGCTTTATGTTATTACAGTTTGGAGAGCTCTCCCTCATATAAACTACCCTGCTTTATGTTATTACAGTTTGGAGAGCTCTCCCTCATCTAAACTACCCTGCTTTATGTTATTACAGTTTGGAGAGCTCTCCCTCATCTAAACTACCCTGCTTTATGTTATTACAGTTTGGAGAGCTCTCCCTCATCTAAACTACCCTGCTTTATGTTATTACAGTTTGGAGAGCTCTCCCTCATCTAAACTACCCTGTTTTATGTTATTACAGTTTGGAGAGCTCTCCCTCATCTAAACTACCCTGCTTTATGTTATTACAGTTTGGAGAGCTCTCCCTCATATAAACTACCCTGCTTTATGTTATTACAGTTTGGAGAGCTCTCCCTCATCTAAACTACCCTGCTTTATGTTATTACAGTTTGGAGAGCTCTCACTCATCAAAACGACCCTGCTTTATGTCATTACAGTTTGGAGAGCTCTCCCTCATCTAAACTACCCTGCTTTATGTTATTACAGTTTGGAGAGCTCTCCCTCATCTAAACTACCCTGCTTTATGTTATTACAGTTTGGAGAGCTCTCCCTCATCTAAACTACCCTGCTTTATGTTATTACAGTTTGGAGAGCTCTCACTCATCTAAACTACCCTGCTTTATGTTATTACAGTTTGGAGAGCTCTCCCTCATCTAAACTACCCTGCTTTATGTTATTACAGTTTGGAGAGCTCTCCCTCATCTAAAGTACCCTGCTTTATGTTATTACAGTTTGGAGAGCTCTCACTCATCTAAACTACCCTGCTTTATGTTATTACAGTTTGGAGAGCTCTCCCTCATCTAAACTACCCTGCTTTATGTTATTACAGTTTGGAGAGCTCTCCCTCATCTAAACTACCCCTGCTTTATGTTATTACAGTTTGGAGAGCTCTCCCTCATCTAAACTACCCCTGCTTTATGTTATTACAGTTTGGAGAGCTCTCCCTCATCTAAACTACCCCTGCTTTATGTTATTACAGTTTGGAGAGCTCTCCCTCATATAAACTACCCTGCTTTATGTTATTACAGTTTGGAGAGCTCTCCCTCATCTAAACTACCCGGCTTTATGTTATTACAGTTTGGAGAGCTCTCCCTCATCTAAACTACCCCTGCTTTATGTTATTACAGTTTGGAGAGCTCTCACTCATCAAAACGACCCTGCTTTATGTTATTACAGTTTGGAGAGCTCTCACTCATCAAAACGACCCTGCTTTATGTTATTACAGTTTGGAGAGCTCTCCCTCATCTAAACTACCCTGCTTTATGTTATTACAGTTTGGAGAGCTCTCCCTCATCTAAACTACCCTGCTTTATGTTATTACAGTTTGGAGAGCTCTCCCTCATCTAAACTACCCCTGCTTTATGTTATTACAGTTTGGAGAGCTCTCACTCATCAAAACGACCCTGCTTTATGTTATTACAGTTTGGAGAGCTCTCACTCATCTAACACTACCCCTGCTTTATGTTATTACAGTTTGGAGAGCTCTCCCTCATCTAAACTACCCTGCTTTATGTTATTACAGTTTGGAGAGCTCTCCCTCATCTAAACTACCCTGTTTTATGTTATTACAGTTTGGAGAGCTCTCCCTCATCTAAACTACCCCTGCTTTATGTTATTACAGTTTGGAGAGCTCTCCCTCATCTAAACTACCCCTGCTTTATGTTATTACAGTTTGGAGAGCTCTCCCTCATCTAAACTACCCTGCTTTACGTTATTACAGTTTGGAGAGCTCTCCCTCATCTAAACTACCCCTGCTTTATGTTATTACAGTTTGGAGAGCTCTCCCTCATCTAAACTACCTTGCTTTATGTTATTACAGTTTGGAGAGCTCTCCCTCATCTAAACTACCCCTGCTTTATGTTATTACAGTTTGGAGAGCTCTCACTCATCAAAACGACCCTGCTTTATGTTATTACAGTTTGGAGAGCTCTCCCTCATCTAAACTACCCTGCTTTATGTTATTACAGTTTGGAGAGCTCTCCCTCATCTAAACGACCCTGCTTTATGTTATTACAGTTTGGAGAGCTCTCACTCATCAAAATGACCCTGCTTTATGTTATTACAGTTTGGAGAGCTCTCCCTCATCTAAACTACCCTGCTTTATGTTATTACAGTTTGGAGAGCTCTCCCTCATCTAAACTACCCCTGCTTTATGTTATTACAGTTTGGAGAGCTCTCACTCATCAAAACGACCCTGCTTTATGTTATTACAGTTTGGAGAGCTCTCCCTCATCTAAACTACCCTGCTTTATGTTATTACAGTTTGGAGAGCTCTCACTCATCAACACTACCCTGCTTTATGTTATTACAGTTTGGAGAGCTCTCCCTCTTCTAAACTACCCTGCTTTATGTTATTACAGTTTGGAGAGCTCTCCCTCATATAAACTACCCTGCTTTATGTTATTACAGTTTGGAGAGCTCTCCCTCATCTAACCTACCCTGCTTTATGTTATTACAGTTTGGAGAGCTCTCCCTCATCTAAACTACCCTGCTTTATGTTATTACAGTTTGGAGAGCTCTCCCTCTTCTAAACTACCCTGCTTTATGTTATTACAGTTTGGAGAGCTCTCCCTCATCTAAACTACCCTGCTTTATGTTATTACAGTTTGGAGAGCTCTCCCTCATCTAAACTACCCTGCTTTATGTTATTACAGTTTGGAGAGCTCTCCCTCATCTAAACTACCCCTGCTTTATGTTATTACAGTTTGGAGAGCTCTCACTCATCTAAACTACCCTGCTTTATGGTATTACAGTTTGGAGAGCTCTCCCTCATCTAAACTACCCCTGCTTTATGTTATTACAGTTTGGAGAGCTCTCCCTCATCTAAACTACCCTGCTTTATGTTATTACAGTTTGGAGAGCTCTCCCTCATCTAAACTACCCGGCTTTATGTTATTACAGTTTGGAGAGCTCTCCCTCATCTAAACTACCCCTGCTTTATGTTATTACAGTTTGGAGAGCTCTCCCTCATCTAAACTACCCTGCTTTATGTTATTACAGTTTGGAGAGCTCTCCCTCATCTAAACTACCCCTGCTTTATGTTATTACAGTTTGGAGAGCTCTCCCTCATCTAAACTACCCCTGCTTTATGTTATTACAGTTTGGAGAGCTCTCCCTCATCTAAACTACCCTGCTTTATGTTATTACAGTTTGGAGAGCTCTCCCTCATCTAAACTACCCCTGCTTTATGTTATTACAGTTTGGAGAGCTCTCACTCATCAAAACGACCCTGCTTTATGTTATTACAGTTTGGAGAGCTCTCCCTCATCTAAACTACCCTGCTTTATGTTATTACAGTTTGGAGAGCTCTCCCTCATCTAAACGACCCTGCTTTATGTTATTACAGTTTGGAGAGCTCTCACTCATCAAAATGACCCTGCTTTATGTTATTACAGTTTGGAGAGCTCTGCCTCATCTAAACTACCCTGCTTTATGTTATTACAGTTTGGAGAGCTCTCCCTCATCTAAACTACCCCTGCTTTATGTTATTACAGTTTGGAGAGCTCTCACTCATCAAAACGACCCTGCTTTATGTTATTACAGTTTGGAGAGCTCTCCCTCATCTAAACTACCCTGCTTTATGTTATTACAGTTTGGAGAGCTCTCACTCATCAACACTACCCTGCTTTATGTTATTACAGTTTGGAGAGCTCTCCCTCTTCTAAACTACCCTGCTTTATGTTATTACAGTTTGGAGAGCTCTCCCTCATCTAAACTACCCTGCTTTATGTTATTACAGTTTGGAGAGCTCTCCCTCATCTAAACTACCCTGCTTTATGTTATTACAGTTTGGAGAGCTCTCCCTCATCTAAACGACCCTGCTTTATGTTATTACAGTTTGGAGAGCTCTCACTCATCAAAATGACCCTGCTTTATGTTATTACAGTTTGCAGAGCTCTCCCTCATCTAAACTACCCTGCTTTATGTTATTACAGTTTGGAGAGCTCTCCCTCATCTAAACTACCCCTGCTTTATGTTATTACAGTTTGGAGAGCTCTCCCTCATCTAAACTACCCTGCTTTATGTTATTACAGTTTGGAGAGCTCTCCCTCATCTAAACTACCCGGCTTTATGTTATTACAGTTTGGAGAGCTTTCCCTCATCTAAACTACCCCTGCTTTATGTTATTACAGTTTGGAGAGCTCTCCCTCATCTAAACTACCCTGCTTTATGTTATTACAGTTTGGAGAGCTCTCCCTCATCTAAACTACCCCTGCTTTATGTTATTACAGTTTGGAGAGCTCTCCCTCATCTAAACTACCCCTGCTTTATGTTATTACAGTTTGGAGAGCTCTCCCTCATCTAAACTGCCCTGCTTTATGTTATTACAGTTTGGAGAGCTCTCCCTCATCTAAACTACCCCTGCTTTATGTTATTACAGTTTGGAGAGCTCTCACTCATCAAAACGACCCTGCTTTATGTTATTACAGTTTGGAGAGCTCTCCCTCATCTAAACTACCCTGCTTTATGTTATTACAGTTTGGAGAGCTCTCCCTCATCTAAACGACCCTGCTTTATGTTATTACAGTTTGGAGAGCTCTTACTCATCAAAATGACCCTGCTTTATGTTATTACAGTTTGGAGAGCTCTCCCTCATCTAAACTACCCTGCTTTATGTTATTACAGTTTGGAGAGCTCTCCCTCATCTAAACTACCCCTGCTTTATGTTATTACAGTTTGGAGAGCTCTCACTCATCAAAACGACCCTGCTTTATGTTATTACAGTTTGGAGAGCTCTCCCTCATCTAAACTACCCTGCTTTATGTTATTACAGTTTGGAGAGCTCTCACTCATCAACACTACCCTGCTTTATGTTATTACAGTTTGGAGAGCTCTCCCTCTTCTAAACTACCCTGCTTTATGTTATTACAGTTTGGAGAGCTCTCCCTCATCTAAACTACCCTGCTTTATGTTATTACAGTTTGGAGAGCTCTCCCTCATCTAAACTACCCTGCTTTATGTTATTACAGTTTGGAGAGCTCTCCCTCATCTAAACTACCCCTGCTTTATGTTATTACAGTTTGGAGAGCTCTCCCTCATCTAAACTACCCTGCTTTATGTTATTACAGTTTGGAGAGCTCTCCCTCATCTAAACTACCCCTGCTTTATGTTATTACAGTTTGGAGAGCTCTCCCTCATCTAAACTACCCTGCTTTATGTTATTACAGTTTGCAGAGCTCTCCCTCATCTAAACTACCCTGCTTTATGTTATTACAGTTTGGAGAGCTCTCCCTCATCTAAACTACCCTGCTTTATGTTATTACAGTTTGGAGAGCTCTCCCTCATCTAAACTACCCTGCTTTATGTTATTACAGTTTGGAGAGCTCTCCCTCATCTAAACTACCCCTGCTTTATGTTATTACAGTTTGGAGAGCTCTCACTCATCAAAACGACCCTGCTTTATGTTATTACAGTTTGGAGAGCTCTCCCTCATCTAAACTACCCTGCTTTATGTTATTACAGTTTGGAGAGCTCTCACTCATCAACACTACCCTGCTTTATGTTATTACAGTTTGGAGAGCTCTCCCTCTTCTAAACTACCCTGCTTTATGTTATTACAGTTTGGAGAGCTCTCCCTCATCTAAACTACCCTGCTTTATGTTATTACAGTTTGGAGAGCTCTCCCTCATCTAAACTACCCTGATTTATGTTATTACAGTTTGGAGAGCTCTCCCTCATCTAAACTACCCTGCTTTATGTTATTACAGTTTGGAGAGCTCTCCCTCATCTAAACTACCCTGCTTTATGTTATTACAGTTTGGAGAGCTCTCCCTCTTCAAAACTACCCTGCTTTATGTTATTACAGTTTGGAGAGCTCTCCCTCATCTAAACTACCCTGCTTTATGTTATTACAGTTTGGAGAGCTCTCCCTCATCTGAACTACCCTGCTTTATGTTATTACAGTTTGGAGAGCTCTCACTCATCTAAACTACCCTGCTTTATGTTATTACAGTTTGGAGAGCTCTCCCTCATCTAAACTACCCCTGCTTTATGTTATTACAGTTTGGAGAGCTCTCCCTCATCTAAACTACCCCTGCTTTATGTTATTACAGTTTGGAGAGCTCTCCCTCATCTAAACTACCCTGCTTTATGTTATTACAGTTTGGAGAGCTCTCCCTCATCTAAACTACCCGGCTTTATGTTATTACAGTTTGGAGAGCTCTCCCTCATCTAAACTACCCCTGCTTTATGTTATTACAGTTTGGAGAGCTCTCCCTCATCTAAACTACCCTGCTTTATGTTATTACAGTTTGGAGAGCTCTCCCTCATCTAAACTACCCCTGCTTTATGTTATTACAGTTTGGAGAGCTCTCCCTCATCTAAACTACCCCTGCTTTATGTTATTACAGTTTGGAGAGCTCTCCCTCATCTAAACTACCCTGCTTTATGTTATTACAGTTTGGAGAGCTCTCCCTCATCTAAACTACCCCTGCTTTATGTTATTACAGTTTGGAGAGCTCTCACTCATCAAAACGACCCTGCTTTATGTTATTACAGTTTGGAGAGCTCTCCCTCATCAAAACGACCCTGCTTTATGTTATTACAGTTTGGAGAGCTCTCCCTCATCTAAACTACCCTGCTTTATGTTATTACAGTTTGGAGAGCTCTCCCTAATCTAAACTACCCTGCTTTATGTTATTACAGTTTGGAGAGCTCTCCCTCATCTAAACTACCCCTGCTTTATGTTATTACAGTTTGGAGAGCTCTCACTCATCTAAACTACCCTGCTTTATGTTATTACAGTTTGGAGAGCTCTCACTCATCAACACTACCCTGCTTTATGTTATTACAGTTTGGAGAGCTCTCCCTCTTCTAAACTACCCTGCTTTATGTTATTACAGTTTGGAGAGCTCTCCCTCATCTAAACTACCCTGCTTTATGTTATTACAGTTTGGAGAGCTCTCACTCATCAACACTACCCTGCTTTATGTTATTACAGTTTGGAGAGCTCTCCCTCTTCTAAACTACCCTGCTTTATGTTATTACAGTTTGGAGAGCTCTCCCTCATCTAAACTACCCTGCTTTATGTTATTACAGTTTGGAGAGCTCTCCCTCATCTAAACTACCCTGCTTTATGTTATTACAGTTTGGAGAGCTCTCCCTCATCTAAACTACCCTGCTTTATGTTATTACAGTTTGGAGAGCTCTCCCTCATCTAAACTACCCTGCTTTATGTTATTACAGTTTGGAGAGCTCTCCCTCATCTAAACTACCCCTGCTTTATGTTATTACAGTTTGGAGAGCTCTCCCTCATCTAAACTACCCTGCTTTATGTTATTACAGTTTGGAGAGCTCTCCCTCATCTAAACTACCCGGCTTTATGTTATTACAGTTTGGAGAGCTCTCCCTCATCTAAACTACCCCTGCTTTATGTTATTACAGTTTGGAGAGCTCTCCCTCATCTAAACTACCCTGCTTTATGTTATTACAGTTTGGAGAGCTCTCTCTCATCTAAACTACCCTGCTTTATGTTATTACAGTTTGGAGAGCTCTCCCTCATCTAAACTACCCTGCTTTATGTTATTACAGTTTGGAGAGCTCTCCCTCATCTAAACTACCCGGCTTTATGTTATTACAGTTTGGAGAGCTCTCCCTCATCTAAACTACCCCTGCTTTATGTTATTACAGTTTGGAGAGCTCTCCCTCATCTAAACTACCCTGCTTTATGTTATTACAGTTTGGAGAGCTCTCTCTCATCTAAACTACCCTGCTTTATGTTATTACAGTTTGGAGAGCTCTCCCTCATCTAAACTACCCCTGCTTTATGTTATTACAGTTTGGAGAGCTCTCTCTCATCTAAACTACCCTGCTTTATGTTATTACAGTTTGGAGAGCTCTCCCTCTTCTAAACTACCCTGCTTTATGTTATTACAGTTTGGAAAGCTCTCCCTCATCTAAACTACCCCTGCTTTATGTTATTACAGTTTGGAGAGCTCTCCCTCATCTAAACTACCCTGCTTTATGTTATTACAGTTTGGAGTGCTCTCCCTCATCTAAACTACCCTGCTTTATGTTATTACAGTTTGGAGAGCTCTCCCTCATCTAAACTACCCCTGCTTTATGTTATTACAGTTTGGAGAGCTCTCCCTCATCTAAACTACCCTGCTTTATGTTATTACAGTTTGGAGAGCTCTCCCTCATCTAAACTACCCTGCTTTATGTCATTACAGTTTGGAGAGCTCTCCCTCATCTAAACTACCCTGCTTTATGTTATTACAGTTTGGAGAGCTCTCCCTCATCTAAACTACCCTGCTTTATGTTATTACAGTTTGGAGAGCTCTCCCTCATCTAAACTACCCTGCTTTATGTTATTACAGTTTGGAGAGCTCTCCCTCTTCTAAACTACCCTGCTTTATGTTATTACAGTTTGGAAAGCTCTCCCTCATCTAAACTACCCCTGCTTTATGTTATTACAGTTTGGAGAGCTCTCCCTCATCTAAACGACCCTGCTTTATGTTATTACAGTTTGGAGAGCTCTCCCTCATCTAAACGACCCTGCTTTATGTTATTACAGTTTGGAGAGCTCTCCCTCATCTAAACTACCCTGCTTTATGTCATTACAGTTTGGAGAGCTCTCACTCATCTAAACTACCCTGTGTGTGAACATGTTTTTGGTGTGTGTGTGTGTGTGTGTTAATCAGATGGGAAGCTGACAGGGGTTTCATGAGAAACGGCAAAGTGTGGCGACACCTGGAGCATGCTGGGAGAGAGAGACATGTAATCAGGGGCGCAGGAGTGTAACACCCCCCTTTCAGACACACAACCACAACCCCAGTCTGACATAGTCTGCCCCACCAACAACACACTCACTATAATACACTGAGTGCACAAAACATTAGGAACACCTGTTCTTTCCATGCCATAGACTAACCAGGTGATTCCAGGTGAAAGCTATGATCTCTTGTTAATATAACCTGTTAAATCCACTTCAATCAATGTAGATGAAGGGGAGGAGACAGGTTAAAGAAGGATTTATAAACCCTGAGACAATTGAGACATGGATTGTGTATGTGTGCCATTCAGAGGGTGAATAGGCAAGACAAAATATTTAAGTGCCTTTGAACGGCGTATGGTAGTAGGTGCCAGGCGCACTGGTTTGAGTGTGTCCAAAATTGCAACGCTGCTGGGTTTTTCACGCTCAATTGTTTCCCGTGTGCATCAAGAATGGTCCACCACCCAAAGGACATCCAGCCAACTTGACAGAACAGTGGGAAGAATGGGTCAGCATCCTTGTGGAATGCTTTCGACAACTTGAGTCCATGCCCCGATGAATTGAGGCTGCTCTGAGGGCAAAAGGGGGTGCAACTGAATATTAGGAAGGTGTTCTTAATGTTTTGTACACTCAGTATATCCTCTCCTAGTCCTCCACTCTGTCTCCTTCTCCTCCCTACAGTCAGCCCTTGCTGTGTATATTATCATTACCATGTTTTATTACACTTCCTCCAGTTCCCCAGAGTTTCCCTTAATAGGTGACCCCTGTAGCAGAGAGCCTGTCAGGGGTAATATGAGTTAGAGGATAGGGGCGCCCACACACACACTATTCCACACACACGTGCACACACACACATACACACACAAGCACATGCATGCACACACAGGAGGGATTTGGGGTTCACACCAGTTTCCCTGAAGCCAGAGTCCAGGGGCCATATTCTTCTTAACTGCCATTTTTCCCTTAAATAGACGTATGAAGAAAGTTAAGCAAAGTTGCTATTCCTCAAAAAGGTTATTGGAAATTTTCTTGCGCTATTTCTTATGTTTCTCCTTGTGAAAAAAGTGAAGAATTGATAATTGAACATAAAGTTATTGGAAATGATCATGAAAGCAATGGAACATGTTTAATTCACTCACAAACTTAATCTGAAAGTTTCAGTATTGATTATTTTAAACCCAAGAACATGTTTTAGAACAGTAATCTCAGTAGAAAACATGCTAACATGATTGCCATTGCCAGCTAGATAGGTAACTAAATCGGTTGTCAAGCAACAACCATTTTTCAATTTTCTTCCTAAATGACATACCCAAATCCAACTGCCTGTAGCTCAGGACCTGAAGCAAGGATATGCATATTCTTGATACCATTTGAAAGGAAACACTTTGAAATTTGTGGAAATGTGAAATTAATGTAGGAGAATATAACACATTAGATCTGGTAAAAGATAATACAAAGAAAAAACATGCGTTTTTTTATCATCTTTGAAATGCAAGGGAAAGGCCACAATGTATTATTCCAGTTTAGGTGCAATTTAGATTTTGGCAACTAGATGGCAACAGTGTAAGTGCAAAGTTTTAGGGTGATCCAATGAATCATTTAATTTATTTTCAAAATGTAGTATCAAGTCTGCCCAAATGTGCCTAATTGGTTTATTGCTACATTTTCAAGTTCATAAATGTGCACTCTCCTCAAACAATAGCATGTTATTCTTTCACTGTAATAGCTACTGTAAATTGGACAGTGTAATTAGATTAACAATAATTTAAGCTTCCTGCCTACATCAGATATGTCTGTGTCCTGGGAAATGTTCTTGTTACTTACAACCTCATGCTAATCACATTAGCGTATCTTAGCTCAACCACCCCGTGGAGGGAAGGGGGGGGGGGGACCGATCCCGTAGAGGTTAAGAATATTTGTAAGAAGATATTTGAGAAGATCCTAAGAAAATCATGAAATCTTAAGATATTAAGATTATTGATATTATTGAGGACTTGCATTTACGAATTATATTATGAACTTCTTATTTTTTTTCTTTTGTGAATCTGGGCCCAGAACCTTACAGAAGAATCCTGTTCTGTTCTTTTCAGGCCTGTTCTAATGTGTTATGTGATGAACTAAAAGTCTGAAAGTATCCCGCCCCTACAGCAGGTGCTGAGTGAAGCCAGTACATCACCATCTGTTCTTTGTCTCCCAACCCCAGATGACCAATCGTCTGCTTGTCTGATCAAACAGTTTGTTGAGTGTGTTTCGAGGTGAAGCAGAGACAGTTTGTCCTCTCCTCCCTCTACGGCTGTCTCCAGGTCGCTCTCCTCCAGTGCTCAGCATCAGAGACAGTTTGTCCTCTCCTCCCTCTACGGCTGTCTCCAGGTCGCTCTCCTCCAGTGCTCAGCATCAGAGACAGTTTGTCCTCTCCTCCCTCTACGGCTGTCTCCAGGTCGCTCTCCTCCAGTGCTCAGCATCAGAGACAGTTTGTCCTCTCCTCCCTCTACGGCTGTCTCCAGGTCGCTCTCCTCCAGTGCTCAGCATCAGAGACAGTTTGTCCTTTCCTTCCTCTACGGCTGTCTCCAGGTCGCTCTCCTCCAGTGCTCAGCATCAGAGACAGTTTGTCCTCTCCTTCCTCTACGGCTGTCTCCAAGTCGCTCTCCTCCAGTGCTCAGCATCAGAGACAGTTTGTCCTCTCCTCCCTCTACGGCTGTCTCCAGGTCGCTCTCCTCCAGTGCTCAGCATCAGAGACAGTTTGTCCTCTCCCTCTACGGCTGTCTCCAGGTCGCTCTCCTCCAGTGCTCAGCATCAGAGACAGTTTGTCCTCTCCCTCTACGGCTGTCTCCAGGTCGCTCTCCTCCAGTGCTCAGCATCAGAGACAGTTTGTCCTCTCCTCCCTCTACGGCTGTCTCCAGGTCGCTCTCCTCCAGTGCTCAGCATCAGAGACAGTTTGTCCTCTCCTTCCTCTATGGCTGTCTCCAGGTCGCTCTCCTCCAGTGCTCAGCATCAGAGACAGTTTGTCCTCTCCTCCCTCTACGGCTGTCTCCAGGTCGCTCTCCTCCAGTGCTCAGCATCAGAGACAGTTTGTCCTCTCCTCCCTCTACGGCTGTCTCCAGGTCGCTCTCCTCCAGTGCTCAGCATCAGAGACAGTTTGTCCTCTCCTCCCTCTACGGCTGTCTCCAGGTCGCTCTCCTCCAGTGCTCAGCATCAGAGACAGTTTGTCCTCTCCTCCCTCTACGGCTGTCTCCAGGTCGCTCTCCTCCAGTGCTCAGCATCAGAGACAGTGAGAAGAGGAGAGGAGGAGAAGAGGCGAAGTGAGAGGAGGGAAGTTCACACCCTCACAGTTCACAGCATCTAATTAGATCTACTCTGTCTTACAACATCTACAGAACAAGTTTATAACCAAACTCTACCTCTCTCACACACACACAACACACACACACACACACACACACACACACACACACACACACACACACACACACACACACACACACACACACACACACACACACACACGAACACACACACACACACACACAAACACTTAGGCTCCAGGGTTTTACATGAGAAAATCCCCATGCGTCTCCCCTCACGTCTGACCCTGTGCCCTGTACAAATCCTGAATTAATTAAAGAGGGGAATCCCAATGGTCCCCCCTCTCTCTCACACACACACACACACACACACACACACACACACACACACACACACACACACACACACACACACACACACACACACACACACACACACACACACACACACACACACACACACACACACACACACACACACACACACACACAGGGAGATTGTGTGTCTATCCCCCTCCCTAGTAGAGGATTAGTAGAGCTTGTTCAATGATGGGAGTGTTTCCAGAGAGCCACTGTGGGAGCAGCCGGGGTCTGAGACTGCTCATACATCTACCTATAGGGAACACTACTGACACCTGTCTAGATGTAGGGAACACTACTGACACCTGTCTAGCTGTCTATAGGGAACACTACTGACACCTGTCCAGCTGTCTATAGGGAACACTACTGACACCTGTCTAGCTGTCTATAGGGAACACTACTGACACCTGTCTAGCTGTCTATAGGGAACACTACTGACACCTGTCTAGATGTAGGGAACACTACTGACACCTGTCTAGCTGTCTATAGGGAACACTACTGACACCTGTCTAGCTGTCTATAGGGAACACTACTGACACCTGTCTAGCTGTCTATAGGGAACACTACTGACACCTGTCTAGCTGTCTATAAGGAACACTACTGACACCTGTCTAGCTGTCTATAGAGAACACTACTGACACCTGTCTAGCTGTCTATAGGGAACACTACTGACACCTGTCTAGCTGTCTATAGGGAACACTACTGACACCTGTCTAGCTGTTTATAGGGAACACTACTGACACCTGTCTATCTGTCTATAGGGAACACTACTGACACCTGTCTAGCTGTCTATAGGGAACACTACTGACACCTGTCTAGCTGTCTATAGGGAACACTACTGACACCTGTCTAGCTGTCTATAGGGAACACTACTGACACCTGTCTAGCTGTCTATAGGGAACACTACTGACACCTGTCTAGCTGTCTATAGGGAACACTACTGACACCTGTCTAGCTGTCTATAGGGAACACTACTGACACCTGTCTAGCTGTCTATAGGGAACACTACTGACACCTGTCTAGCTGTCTATAGGGAACACTACTGACACCTGTCTAGCTGTCTATAGGGAACACTACTGACACCTGTCTAGCTGTCTATAGGGAACACTACTGACACCTGTCTAGCTGTCTATAGGGAACACTACTGACACCTGTCTAGCTGTCTATAGGGAACACTACTGACACCTGTCTAGCTGTCTATAGGGAACACTACTGACACCTGTCTAGCTGTCTATAGGGAACACTACTGACACCTGTCTAGCTGTCTATAGGGAACACTACTGACACCTGTCTAGCTGTCTATAGGGAACACTACTGACACCTGTCTAGCTGTCTATAGGGAACACTACTGACACCTGTCTAGCTGTCTCTAGGGAACACTACTGACACCTGTCTAGCTGTCTATAGGGAACACTACTGACACCTGTCTAGCTGTCTATAGGGAACACTACTGACACCTGTCTATCTGTCTATAGGGAACACTACTGACACCTGTCTAGCTGTCTTAAGGGAATACTACTGACACCTGTCTAGCTGTCTATAGGGAACACTACTGACACCTGTCTAGCTGTCTATAGGGAACACTACTGACACCTGTCTAGCTGTCTTAAGGGAACACTACTGACACCTGTCTAGCTGTCTATAGGGAACACTACTGACACCTGTCTAGCTGTCTATAGGGAACACTACTGACACCTGTCTAGCTGTCTATAGGGAACACTACTGACACCTGTCTAGCTGTCTATAGGGAACACTACTGACACCTGTCTAGCTGTCTCTAGGGAACACTACTGACACCTGTCTAGCTGTCTATAGGGAACACTACTGACACCTGTCTAGCTGTCTATAGGGAACACTACTGACACCTGTCTAGCTGTCTATAGGGAACACTACTGACACCTGTCTAGCTGTCTTAAGGGAACACTGCTGACACCTGTCTAGCTGTCTTAAGGGAACACTGCTGAAACCTGTCTAGCTGTCTCTAGGGAACACTACTTACACCTGTCTAGCTGTCTTAAGGGAACACTACTGACACCTGTCTAGCTGTCTGTAGGGAACACTACTGAAAACTTTGTAGTTCCTCCACAATACTACCTAAACGACAGAGTGAAAAGAAGGAGGCCTGTACAGAGTACAAATATTCCATAAAATGCCCCATGTTTGCAATAAGACACTAAAGCAAAACTGCATAAAATGTGGCAAAGCAATGAACTTTGTCCTGAATACAAAAGCGTTTTGTTTGGGGCAAATCCAGCACAACACATCACTGAGTACCACTCTTCATATTTTCAAGCATGGTGGTGGCTGCATCATGTTATGGGTATGTTTGACATCGGCAAGGACTAGAGAGTTTTTAAAAAATAAAATGAAACGGAATAAAGCTAAGCACACGTGAAAACCTGGTTCATTCTGCTTTCCAACAGACACTGGGAGACAAATTCACCTTTCAGCAGGACAATAACCTAAAACACAAGGCCAAATCTACACTGGAGACAAATTCACCTTTCAGCCGGACAATAACCTAAAACACAAGGCAAAATCTACACTGGAGACGAATTCACCTTTCAGCAGGACAATAACCTAAAACACAAGGCAAAATCTACACTGGAGACGAATTCACCTTTCAGCAGGACAATAACCTAAAACACAAGGCAAAATCTACACTGGAGACGAATTCACCTTTCAGCAGGACAATAACCTAAAACACAAGGCAAAATCTACACTGGAGACGAATTCACCTTTCAGCAGGACAATAACCTAAAACACTAGGCCAAATCTACACTGGAGATGAATTCACCTTTCAGCAGGACAATAACCTAAAACACAAGGCCAAAAATACCCTGGAGTTGAGTACCAAGACGACATTGAATGTTTGACTTAAATTGGCTTGAAAATCTATGGCAAGACTTTAAAATGGCTGTCTAGCAATGATCAACAAGCAACTTGACAGAGCTTGAAGAATATTATACAATCCAGGCATGCAAAGCTCTTAGCAATTTACCCAGAAAGACTCACAGCTGTAATCGCTGCCAAAGGTGATTCTAACACGTATTGACTCAGGGATGTGAATACTTATGTAAATTAGATTTCTAAAAAGAGGTTTTCACTTTGTCATTAGGGGTGTTTTGTGTAGAAGGGTGAGATGTTATTTATTTATTTAACCCATGTATAATTCAGGCTGTATCACAACAAAAAGTGGAATAAGTCAAGGGGTGTGAATGCTTTCTGAAGGCTCTGTACCATTAACCCACTGTATAATAAGAACCAACAGACTCCTGACCTCAATCGCCCACACTGAGTATAGGTTTAATGCAATAAGGAAGTTGGTTAAGGAAAAATATGTTATTTATTTCATACTATTTCCCTGCTGAGTCAGCCATATCTCTGTGTGTGTGTGCCTGCATGTGTGTCTGTGCTGTGATCTGATTCTCTGTTGTAATTCATCAGCTCTGAATTTGCAGCTTCCATTACAGAGCAAAAAGGGCTCCTTCTTTAAGACTCGCACTCATGGGTGGCCATGCCCCCATGCCCACCCAACCAGTGTGTGTGTGTGCGTGCCCACCCAACCAGCCCAAGAGGTAATTTACTCTAAAAACAGACCCTGCAACGCTCCCACACCATTATTAAAAACCAGCCCATTCTGGGCGAATCATGTGTTTGTGCGTGTGTGTGTGTGTGTATGTACGTGCGTGTGCGTGCACTTGCGTGTGCCAAGAGAGAGACCATTGCCAGGCCCAGAGCCACAGCTGACTGGAACGCCGGCAGAGGAGCGTGGGTGTACAGTAACCCAAGCTAATGGTGTGTGTTTCTGTGAGCGTGTGAGTACAGTAACCCAAGGTAATGGTGTGTGTTTCTGTGAGTGTGCGTGTGCGTGTACAGCAACCCAAGGTAATGGTGTGTGTTTCTGTGCGTGTGTGTACAGTAACCCAAGGTAATGGTGTGTGTTTCTGTGAGCGTGTGTGTACAGTAACCCAAGGTAATGGTGTGTGTTTCTGTGAGCGTGCGTGTACAGTAACCCAAGGTAATGGTGTGTGTTTTTGTGAGTGTGCGTGTACAGTAACCCAAGGTAATGGTGTGTGTTTCTGTGAACGTGTGTGTACAGTAATCCAAGGTAATGGTGTGTGTTTCTGTGAGCGTGTGTGTACAGTAACCCAAGGTAATGGTGTGTGTTTCTGTGAGCGTGTGTGTATAGTAACCCAAGGTAATGGTGTGTGTTTCTGTGAGTGTGTGTGTACAGTAACCCAAGGTAATGGTGTGTGTTTCTGTGAGCGTGCGTGTACAGTAACCCAAGGTAAAGGTGTGTATTTCTGTGAGCGTGCGTGTACAGTAACCCAAGGTAATGGTGTGTGTTTCTGTGAGTGTGAGTGTACAGTAACCCAAGGTAATGGTGTGTGTTTCTGTGCGTGTGTGTACAGTAACCCAAGGTAATGGTGTGTGTTTCTGTGAGTGTGCGTGTACAGTAACCCAAGGTAATGGTGTGTGTTTCTGTGAGCGTGTGTGTACAGTAACCCAAGGTAATGGTGTGTGTTTCTGTGAGCGTGCGTGTACAGTAACCCAAGGTAATGGTGTGTGTTTCTGTGAGTGTGCGTGTACAGTAACCCAAGGTAATGGTGTGTGTTTCTGTGAGCGTGCGTGTACAGTAACCCAAGGTAATGGTGTGTGTTTCTGTGAGCGTGTGTGTACAGTAATCCAAGGTAATGGTGTGTGTTTCTGTGAGCGTGTGTGTACAGTAACCCAAGGTAATGGTGTGTGTTTCTGTGAGCGTGTGTGTATAGTAACCCAAGGTAATGGTGTGTGTTTCTGTGAGTGTGTGTGTACAGTAACCCAAGGTAATGGTGTGTGTTTCTGTGAGCGTGCGTGTACAGTAACCCAAGGTAATGGTGTGTATTTCTGTGAGCGTGCGTGTACAGTAACCCAAGGTAATGGTGTGTGTTTCTGTGAGCGTGTGTGTATAGTAACCCAAGGTAATGGTGTGTGTTTCTGTGAGCGTGTGTGTACAGTAACCCAAGGTAATGGTGTGTGTTTCTGTGCGTGTGTGTGTACAGTAACCCAAGGTAATGGTGTGTGTTTCTGTGAGCGTGTGTGTACAGTAACCCAAGGTAATGGTGTGTGTTTCTGTGCGTGTGTGTGTACAGTAACCCAAGGTAATGGTGTGTGTTTCTGTGAGCGTGTGTGTATAGTAACCCACGGTAATGGTGTGTGTTTCTGTGCGTGTGTGTGTACAGTAACCCAAGGTAATGGTGTGTGTTTCTGTGAGTGTGTGTGTACAGTAACCCAAGGTAATGGTGTGTGTTTCTGTGAGCGTGTGTGTACAGTAACCCAAGGTAATGGTGTGTGTTTCTGTGCCTGTGTGTATAGTAACCCAAGGTAATGGTGTGTGTTTCTGTACGTGTGTGTACAGTAACCCAAGGTAATGGTGTGTGTTTCTGTGAGCGTGTGTGTACAGTAACCCAAGGTAATGGTGTGTGTTTCTGTGAGCGTGTGTGTACAGTAACCCAAGGTAATGGTGTGTGTTTCTGTGAGCGTGTGTGTACAGTAACCCAAGGTAATGGTGTGTGTTTCTGTGCCTGTGTGTACAGTAACCCAAGGTAATGGTGTGTGTTTCTGTGAGCGTGTGTGTATAGTAACCCAAGGTAATGGTGTGTGTTTCTGTACGTGTGTGTACAGTAACCCAAGGTAATGGTGTGTGTTTCTGTGAGCGTGTGTGTACAGTAACCCAAGGTAATGGTGTGTGTTTCTGTGCGTGTGTATAGTAACCCAAGGTAATGGTGTGTGTTTCTGTGCGTGTGTGTATACAGTAACCCAAGGTAATGGTATGTGTTTCTGTGAGCGTGTGTGTACAGTAACCCAAGGTAATGGTGTGTGTTTCTGTGCGTGTGTGTACAGTAACCCAAGGTAATGGTGTGTGTTTCTGTGCGTGTGTGTGTACAGTAACCCAAGGTAATGGTGTGTGTTTCTGTGAGCGTGGGTGTACAGTAGCCCAAGGTAATGGTGTGTGTTTCTGTGCATGTGTGTGTGTGAACAGTATGTCTACCTCCATGCTTACGTGCACACGTGCATGCGTGCGTACCTACGTGTGTCAGACCACGTCACTGATATGCATGATGAGTGTGTCAGTGTACGGGCTCAGGGTTGACTTTGGACTGGATGAGAGTCAGTGATGTCTTGTTCTGTGTGGGTTTCTCAGCCAGAGCCTTCACTCCTCCACTACAGGCAGGAGGCCCAGGAAGAACTCTATCTCTACTCAAGATATTCACTGCCAGGAACAATCCCAGAAATGGATCTTGTTTTTCTGTTGAGGATGAAAATAGTGAGCGGGTGCTGAGCAACTGTGCTTCTCATATCAAATCTCAAGGACGTCAAAGCAACATAGAAAACCAGGCCGGTCACCCGTGATACAAGTCAGTATTCGACGTCCATCAGGAGATGACGTGGAAACCGGACACTAGGGGCAACAGTGAGCGAGTGGGTGTAATGGGCGTAAGCATCTACCTCTGGTTCCAAAGGTTGCGTGTTCGAATCCAGCGCTAGATTTTACATTTTTGTTTCATGCATTACCTTAACCATTCAGAGGTAATGCCTTACCTTAACCATTCAGAGGTAATGCTTTACCTTAACCATTCAGAGGTAATGCCTTACCTTAACCATTCAGAGGTAATGCCTTACCTTAACCATTCAGAGGTAATGCCTTACCTTAACCATTCAGAGGTAATGCCTCAACTTAACCATTCAGAGGTAATGCCTCAACTTAACCATTCAGATGTAATAACTCAACTTAACCATTCAGAGGTAATGCCTCAACTTAACCATTCAGAGGTAATGCCTCAACTCAACCATGCAGATGTAATGTCTCACCGCAACCATTCAGAGGTAATGCCTTACCTTAACAATTCAGAGGTAATGCCTCAACTTAACCATTCAGAGGCAATGCCTCAACTTAACCATTCAGAGGTAATGGCTCAACTTAACCATTCAGAGGTAATGCCTCACAGTAACCATTCAGAGGTAATGCCTCAACTTAACCATTCAGAGGTAATGCCTCAACTCAACCATTCAGATGTAATGCCTCACCGCAACCATTCAGAGGTAATGCCTTACCTTAACGATTCAGAGGTAATGCCTCAACTTAACCTTAAAACACTTTGAAATTTGACTTTGGAACAACTTCGAAATGGGACGTTTGAGAAACATGGATGAACGTCGAATTCTGACGTGAGACTGAGAGCCTGTTTAAAACGCATTATTATGATATTCTCCATGGAAAATTGAGAGGGGAAAAGGAACATGTTCATCTGGTTTTAAACAAACTAAACAATAAGAAATACAATGAGTCAATCATTCATTTTATAGCATGATATAGGTGACATAGGTTGACTGGGAAATAACCTGAATACAACAATGCCTCTGGGGTGCATCGTTGTTCATATTAGGTGTGAAGGACACACAATGAAATATGG
Source organism: Salvelinus alpinus (assembly GCF_045679555.1). Lineage (NCBI taxonomy): Eukaryota > Metazoa > Chordata > Actinopteri > Salmoniformes > Salmonidae > Salvelinus > Salvelinus alpinus. Next base: position 33,096,083 of record NC_092087.1, on the reverse strand, counting down.
AGCATAAATCATTAGAGTCTCTCTCTTAGCCCTCAACCTCCAAGTGCTTTAAAATGCCGGTTTCGGTGGACTGTAATGAGTCAGTGTTTATATGGAGACTTACACAAACACTGTCAATTCTGTAGAGCGCTCTGTAATATGAAATATCTGCCATAGGAGACTCACTCATACATGAACACACACATGCACACACACATGCACACGCATGCACACACACACACAGAGTAAGGGTGAAGGAAAAACAGCTGGGGTGACTGAGGCAGCGAGGCTGAGCAGCAAACGTTAGCTGAGCTACACTAACGTAACTTAGCGCGTTGCTAAAAGCTGTGTATGTGTGTGTGTGCGTGTTAGCTTAGCGTGAGGCAGAGTGCACTGTGGGCAGTGAACCTTGACGAGCAGGAAAACAGGCTTCAGAAAGTTACTTTGCTAATATGTACCTGTCAGAGTTCCTTTTTACAGCTACACACACAAACACAGACACAGACACCTGTCAGAGCCCCTAATTGCCCCTACAAATGAGCAGCTGTGTACATGTCCAGGGGAACATGCTATGCTAACTAGCGCCCAGAGCAAAGCACAGCTGAACAGAGCAGAACAAGGCCTTGGGTCAGTTCAGTCACTGAGTTTATCAGTCTATCAGGGCTGTGCTTCTCTGTGACCCAGTTGTGTTTGTGGCTGGTGTGTGTGATGGAAGCCAGGCTGGCTCTAGTGCAGGTGTCTGGCTTCTCCCTGCCTCTGTAAACAGAGGGGAATAGGAGCTGACCCAGGGCCAGTCTGTGCTCTGTCACAGATAGCAGTCAGGTACGCCACTGCTCCATGGGCTTTTGGCCAATGAGGAGACTATTTAGCTGCTGCTTCATTATTTAGCTGTGTGTTTGGCTAGTGCATCAATATATGGGAGTGTTTGGGACTAATGCTTTGGTTACTGTTTGTTAGTCTCTTAGACCATAGATTGTATCAGAGACCAGAGCGATATGATTTATGACCTGTGTTTTGAGGTAGTGTGTTGATAAAATGTAGCTACAGTGCAGTCAGGATTGCTGCAGTGTTACCAAGTGTTTCCCAGCAGATGACAGGTGGTTGCTGGGTCCTGGGTGGAGACTGTACTGCGTCCAGAAGGTAATTGTACTGCAGTGTGCAGCAGTGGGTAACTGTCCAGGAGGCTGGGATGCCAAATGTGAAACAGCTGGTAACAATCAGATGCTTGCATGGGGGGGGACACCTCCTACACGCTCCTAATAACATGGGGGGGACACCTCCTACACGCTCCTAATAACATGGGGGGGACACCTCCTACACGCTCCTAATAACATGGGGGGGACACCTCCTACACGCTCCTAATAACATGGGGGGGACACCTCCTACACGCTCCTAATAACATGGGGGGACACCTCCTACACGCTCCTAATAACATGGGGGGACACCTCCTACACGCTCCTAATAACATGGGGGGGGACCTCCTACACGCTCCTAATAACATGGGGGGGGACCTCCTACACGCTCCTAATAACATGGGGGGGGACCTCCTACACGCTCCTAATAACATGGGGGGGACACCTCCTACACGATCCTAATAACATGGGGGGGACACCTCGTACACGCTCCTAATAACATGGGGGGGACACCTCCTACACGATCCTAATAACATGGGGGAGACACCTCCTACACGCTCCTAATAACATGGGGGGGGACCTCCTACACGCTCCTAATAACATGGGGGGACACCTCCTACACGCTCCTAATAACATGGGGGGGACACCTCCTACACGATCCTAATAACATGGGGGGGACACCTCCTACACGCTCCTAATAACATGGGGGGGACACCTCCTACACGCTCCTAATAACATGGGGGGGACACCTCCTACACGCTCCTAATAACATGGGGGGGACACCTCCTACACGATCCTAATAACATGGGGGGGACACCTCCTACACGCTCCTAATAACATGGGGGGGCACCTCGTACACGCTCCTAATAACATGGGGGGACACCTCCTACACGCTCCTAATAACATGGGGGGGACACCTCCTACACGATCCTAATAACATGGGGGGGACACCTCCTACACGCTCCTAATAACATGGGGGGGTCACCTCCTACACACTCCTAATAACATGGGGGGGACACCTCCTACACGCTCCTAATAACATGGGGGGGACACCTCCTACACGCTCCTAATAACATGGGGGGACACCTCCTACACGCTCCTAATAACATGGGGGGACACCTCCTACACGCTCCTAATAACATGGGGGGGACACCTCCTACACGCTCCTAATAACATGGGGGGGACACCTCCTACACGCTCCTAATAACATGGGGGGACACCTCCTACACGCTCCTAATAACATGGGGGGACACCTCCTACACGCTCCTAATAACATGGGGGGACACCTCCTACACGCTCCTAATAACATGGGGGGGACACCTCCTACACGCTCCTAATAACATGGGGGGACACCTCCTACACGCTCCTAATAACATGGGGGGGACACCTCCTACACGATCCTAATAACATGGGGGGACACCTCCTACACGCTCCTAATAACATGGGGGGGACACCTCCTACACGATCCTAATAACATGGGGGGGACACCTCCTACACGCTCCTAATAACATGGGGGGGCACCTCGTACACGCTCCTAATAACATGGGGGGACACCTCCTACACGCTCCTAATAACATGGGGGGGACACCTCCTACACGATCCTAATAACATGGGGGGGACACCTCCTACACGCTCCTAATAACATGGGGGGGACACCTCCTACACGCTCCTAATAACATGGGGGGGACACCTCCTACACGCTCCTAATAACATGGGGGGGACACCTCCTACACGCTCCTAATAACATGGGGGGGACACCTCCTACACGATCCTAATAACATGGGGGGACACCTCCTACACGCTCCTAATAACATGGGGGGGACACCTCCTACACGATCCTAATAACATGGGGGGGACACCTCCTACACGCTCCTAATAACATGGGGGGGACACCTCGTACACGCTCCTAATAACATGGGGGGACACCTCCTACACGCTCCTAATAACATGGGGGGGACACCTCCTACACGATCCTAATAACATGGGGGGGACACCTCCTACACGCTCCTAATAACATGGGGGAGACACCTCCTACACGATCCTAATAACATGGGGGGGACACCTCGTACACGCTCCTAATAACATGGGGGGACACCTCCTACACGCTCCTAATAACATGGGGGGGACACCTCCTACACGCTCCTAATAACATGGGGGGGTCACCTCCTACACACTCCTAATAACATGGGGGGGACACCTCCTACACGCTCCTAATAACATGGGGGGGACACCTCCTACACGCTCCTAATAACATGGGGGGACACCTCCTACACGCTCCTAATAACATGGGGGGACACCTCCTACACGCTCCTAATAACATGGGGGGGACACCTCCTACACGCTCCTAATAACATGGGGGGGACACCTCCTACACGCTCCTAATAACATGGTGGGGACACCTCCTACACGATCCTAATAACATGGGGGGACACCTCCTACACGCTCCTAATAACATGGGGGGACACCTCCTACATGCTCCTAATAACATGGGGGGGACACCTCCTACACGCTCCTAATAACATGGGGGGGACACCTCCTACACGATCCTAATAACATGGGGGGGACACCTCCTACACACTCCTAATAACATGGGGGGACACCTCCTACACGCTCCTAATAACATGGGGGGGACACCTCCTACACGCTCCTAATAACATGGGGGACACACCTCCTACACGATCCTAATAACATGGGGGGACACCTCCTACACGATCCTAATAACATGGGGGGGACACCTCCTACACGATCCAAATAACATGGGGGGGACACCTCCTACACGCTCCTAATAACATGGGGGGGACACCTCCTAGACGCTCCTAATAACATGGGGGGGACACCTCCTACACACTCCTAATAACATGGGGGAGACACCTCCTACACGATCCTAATAACGTGGGGGGGACACCTCCTACACACTCCTAATAACATGGGGGGGACACCTCCTACACGCTCCTAATAACATGGGGGGGGACCTCCTACACGCTCCTAATAACATGGGGGGGACACCTCCTACACGCTCCTAATAACATGGGGGGGACACCTCCTACACGCTCCTAATAACATGGGGGGACACCTCCTACACGCTCCTAATAACATGGGGGGACACCTCCTACTTGATCCTAATAACATGGGGGGGACACCTCCTACACGCTCCTAATAACATGGGGGGGACACCTCCTACACGCTCCTAATAACATGGGGGGACACCTCCTACACGCTCCTAATAACATGGGGGGGACACCTCCTACACGCTCCTAATAACATGGGGGGACACCTCCTACACGCTCCTAATAACATGGGGGGACACCTCCTACACGCTCCTAATAACATGGGGGGACACCTCCTACACGATCCTAATAACATGCTCATTCAGCAGACATTACACAGACATTTCATTTATGTGGCCCATGCGGGACTCAAACCCATACCCCCAGTGTTGTAAGGATCATCCTCCAACCATCTAAGCTATTGGAACCATGGATATACCTGTTGCTTGGTTCAGAATCAGCACAATACGTGGAGGTGCCCTTAAACACTGTTCCAGGCAGTGTTTTGGTGTTTTGAGGGTACTATTTAATGAAGTTGCCAGTTGAGGACTTATGAGTCATCTGTTTCTCAAACTAGACACTCTAATGTACTTGTCCTCTTGCTCAGTTGTGCACCGGGGCTTCCCACTCCTCTTTCTATTCTGGTTAGAGCCAGTTTGCGATGTTCTGTAAAGGGAGTAGTACACAGCCTTGTACGAGATCTTCAGTTTCTTGGCAATTTCATGCATGGAATAGCCTTCATTTCTCAGAACAAGAATAGACTGACTAGTTTCAGAAGAAAGTTCTTTGTTTCTGGCCATTTTGAGCCTGTAATCGAACCCACAAATGCTGATGCTCCAGATATTCAACTAGTCTAAAGAAGGCCAGTTTTGTTGCTTCTTTAATCAGAACAACAGTTTTCAGCTATGCTAACATAATTGCAAAAGGGTTTTCTAATGATCAATTAGCCTTTTAAAATAATAAACTTGGATTAGCTAACACAACGTGCCATTGGAACACAGGAGTGATGTTTGCTGACAATGGGTCTCTGTATGCCTATGTAGATATTCCATAAAAAAATTTGCCGTTACCAGCTCCAATAGTCATTTACAACATTAACAATGTCTACCCTGTATTTTTGATGAATCTTATGTTATTTTAAATGGACAAAAAAAGACAAGGCCATTTCTAAGTGACCCCAAACTTTTGAACGGTAGTGTATTTTAGAGGCTTTTCACTGACAGACGCAACTCAATCAGCGAGACCTATTCCCACTACCCAAACTGCAGGCTTCCCAAACTGCAGGCTTCCCAAACACACTTGATCTGAAACAATCCACAGCAAAAACATTTTAATAATGATCCTCTGTGGCTCAGTCATGCTCCCTGGTGAAGTATTTATAATGATTTGATTTAGACAGGGGTAATTATATAATTTTGGCGAAACATCAGTTTACTTTAGGGCAATCCAGCATCCTAACAGTGCACTGTGCACCTGCCAACTTTCCTTTCCAATACAGGCTGAAACCAGAGATCTGGACATAATGACGAGATGCTCATGTCTCCGCCCTAACAATGGCACTCGTTGTCCCAGAGGCGGGAAGGCAGGTGACAAGCTTAAGTCCGCATATTATTCCCATAGACTCGCATTGGACTTATACTGGACCAGTGGTGATTTTAGCATGTAAATTCATCTTGGTGGGGCAAACGTATATATTTTTTTAATGCATGTCAGCAAAGCCACTACACAACCCAACACATCACTAAACAATACATTCATTTTATTATAACGGTGACATTTGTAGGGGCAATTAGGGGCTCTGATGGATGTGTGTGTGTGTGTGTGTGCCTGTGTCTGTGTTTATGTGTGTAGCTGTAATTAGGAGCTCTGACAAGTACATATTAGCCATGTAACTGATCTGAAGCCTGTTTTCCTGCTTGTCAGGGTTCACTGCCCAAGTCAGAACAGTAGCCTAAGTTATGAGGGGAAAAGGGACCAAATTATTAGGGTGAGGCACATGGGCTACTAACATCTTACTACATAACATACATGTAGTATTACTTTCTTAGCTACAGTATACATATCTCCCTGGCATATTACATCATTTATGCAGCAGCATTCAATACATTTTTGGACTTACCTTGTTTTGCTGTGCTCACTTGAACAGGAAGGTGGCACGGAGGTCCTTCTTGTGGGTACATTTTGTCATCAAACTTTGTCATCAAAGTCTGGCATTCTCTGGATTTAAGCTGCTTTCAAGACAACTGGGAACTCTATGACGTCAGTGATCTTCAGGTCGGAGCTCTAGAAAAAGGGCAGAGTTCACAACTTGGAATTTCGAATTGGATGAGCGTTCAAAACCTATTTTCCCAGTCGGAGCTCATGTCCAGTTGTCTTGAACTCACTGGAGTCTGAGATTTCCCAGTTCTGAGTTTTCAGATGTTTTGAATGCAGCAGAAATCCTACTGGATTGACAGCATGGCCAATATATTCAACATTTTCTGGCCAATGGTGTTGCATGAGAATGTTTATCCTTTTAAGGTTTGAAAAGAGACCCTTAAACCCAGACTGGGACCACACACCCACTCCACTGAATAGCAGGCTAGTGATTGCTTTGCAATGCTTGCAGATTCCTTCCAAACCACTCATTGTTGAATTTGCGATTTCCAACTTGTTGTGTAATGTTGATGTTCAATGGTTGATGAGCACCGATATGTTTTATCTATAATTTCTCTTCATATGACAAGGAATAGAAAGGATTTCCCAGTAGATTGTTGACTTGATTCATGGTGATGACTTGCTAGCTAACATTTTGAAGGTAAGATGTTGACATGATCAGTCCAATCAAAGCTACTGTACATATAACGTGATTTGACGTCATTTTATCTGTGGCCAATGACCTTGAGCCTTCTTGGATGGGCACTTCTAATGTAAATCTATGGCAGCACCCAAGGGGCTTGAATTTTCGAGCTCTTCCTGTAGATTTTGCAGTGACGTAGTGTCCCCATGAGTGACAGAATACTGAGCCATTCACGGCGCAACTAGAGAACATTACCAACCCCTACACTCCGTATTTTCCGCTGGCTGCTCCATGACCATAGAAAGCACAGAGCTATGCTGAAACACCTGCATTTTGGAGCTGCCTTACTCAAGAATGCAAAAGAGACCATGTTTGTATGCAGCTTTATTAACTCAATTATTATTTATTTTATGTGATTTTATGTGACATATGTGACATGTATTAATGCCAAAATAATATGCAAAACAGGCATCAAAAAAAGTATATATATCTATCTTTAGGTAAACAGGTGGGGCTCAAAACCACCTGCCCTGAGTGACAGGTCGCCACTGTACTGGAAAGATTATGGCAAGAGTGAGCCCTCTCGCTTCGCCGGTTCCTCTCTGCTGAAACTACAGTATATCACCGAGAAAGCATCTGAGCGAGCAAAACAGCGCCCTCTATATGTTGCCCATGTCTCTGATGATCTCTGGACAGAAATAGTATGACATGGCATACTCTTTTGGTCCATACAGCATCAGATACATTGTTTGTTTGTTTGTTTGTGTCTGTCTGTTTGTCTGTCTGTTTGTCTATCTGTCAGTCTGTCTATCTATACCTTATCCGTCTCCCCCTCCCCCTCTCACTCCCCTTCCTCTCTTGGTGAGATTGTGTCCCCTACATGTTTAAGCCTGTACTCAGTGGTGTTTGATATCAGTTCATTTTCTGTGGTGCTGACAGGCGGGTGGCCACTCGGCGGAGAGTGTGTGTGTGTCAGTGAGAGAGAGAGATAGAGAGAGAGAGAGTGTGTGTGTGTGTCAGTGAGAGAGAGAGATAGATAGAGAGAGAGAGTGTGTGTGTGTCAGTGAGAGAGAGAGAAAGAGAGAGAGAGAGAGAGAGAGTGTGTGTGTGTGTCAGTGAGAGAGAGAGATATAGAGAGAGAGAGTGTGTGTGTGTCAGTGAGAGAGAGAGATAGAGAGAGAGAGTGTGTCTGTGTCAGTGAGAGAGAGAGATAGAAAGAGAGAGAGAGAGAAAGAGAAAAGGGAGAAGAAAAGAGAGAGAGAGAGTGTATTTGTGTTTGGGTGTTTGGCATACCTATGTGTGTGTGTGTCTGGGTTCCCATGCTGTTCTCTGGTGTAATTGCTGAGGCTGAATCCGCTGCCCTGGATTACAGGATCTCCCGCAATTTGCTCCCCTGGGAGCGCCGGAGCACTGTGGGAAAAACGTGTGTGTTTGTGTGTGTATGTAACTCTCTGTGTGTGTGTGTGTGTATGTATCCAACTCTCTGTGTGTGTGTGTGTGTGTGTATGTATCCAACTCTCTCTGTGTGTGTGTGTGCTTCTGCGCATTGGTCTGTGTGTGTGTGTATGTATCCAACTCTCTCTGTGTGTGTGTGTGTGTGTGTGTGTGTGTGTGTGTGTGTGTGTGTGTGTGTGTGTGTGCTTCTGCACATTGGTCTGTGTGTGTGTGTGTGTGTGTGTGTGTGTGTGTGTGTGTGTGTGTGTGTGTGTGTGTGTGTGTGTGTGTGTGTGTGTGTGTGTGTGTGTGTGTGTGTGTGTGTGTGAGCTCTGTGGGAAAGGTGTGCTCGCTCTGGAACAGAGGGAACAATACAGCCTTTTCTCTGGACAACACGTTCATGGATTCATATTTAAACCAACAGGGACAATGGACACACAGTCCCGGAAGCTCACTGGGTGAATGAGCTTTTCGGCCAATACTGGCATGAAACTTTAGTGAAGTCGCAAGCAAGATTTTCCAACCAAATTGTACGTCTCGTGTGACAGGTGTGGTCTGGTCAGGTTAGGATGGACTATTATATGTAGGATGGAGTGGATTTGTGAATGAGACCTACGGTCCAGCAGGCCATGAGAAAATTGGTCTGTCAGAGCCAGCTGTGGGGTAGCAGCTGTAAATCTCCTGGGAATATAGAGAGAGAGATGCTGCGTACCATTCTAGGGGGGTAGAATGGTACGCAGCATCTCTCTCTCTATATTCCCAGGAGATTTACAGCTGCTACCCCACAGCTGGCTCTGACAGACCAATTTTCTCATGGCCTGCTGGACCGTAGGTCTCATTCACAAATCCACTCCATCCTACATATAATAGTGAGGACAAGGTCATAAAGGGCACTGTGGACTGGACTGGCAGGGCATTAAATACCATTGAGAAATCCCTTAGACTCACTAAACCTGCCACCCTTCACATACATAGTGCGCACCGAACGTGCACGAACGCACATATACACACACCCTCATACTTTCTCCTGAGAGTCCCAGCGCTGTATCCAGGCAACATGGTCCTAATGTGGGTCTGGGTGATGTCGTCCCATGTCGGTGATTGTGTGTGTGTGTGTGTGCGTGCGTGCGTGCGTGCGTGCGTGCGTGTGTGTGTGTGTGTGTGTGTGTGTGTGTGTGTGTGTGTGTGTGTGTGTGTGTGTGTGTGTGTGTGTGTGTGTGTGTGTGTGTGTGTGTGTGTGTGTGTGTGTGTGTGTGTGTGTGTGTGTGTGTGCGTGCGTGCGTGTGTGTGTGTGTGTGCGTGCGTGAGTGTCAGATGGCCAGATGTGTTTTATGGGTGTATTGTAAAGCTGTCGCTGTCGATTTGGTTAGAATATGTTTATTTGTCACCCAAACAGCATAATGGCTATTAGAGGACTGGTAACCGTTAGTGATGGCTACAGTCCCTGCCGGATGCTGCCTGCTCTCTGTTCTCTTTCTGGAGGGAGGGATGGGTGAGGAACGAGGTGAGGTAGGAGTTTGGGATAAAGGTGGGGTGAGGGAAGGGAGGTTGAGGAGGGGCGAGCAAAGAGGTGTGGATGGAATAAGGAGAGGTTGAAGAAGAGGGTGAGAGATTCAGAGACTGACCCCTAAGATTCAGGGGTCACCGCTGGGTTTAGGTTGGAATTAGGCTACTGATCAGAGGAGAGCATGGAGAACAGAGCCATAAGACAAGGTTAGCGTAGACCTGTGGATCATTCCCCTGTCAGCTGAGCAGTAGAGTTGGAGGGCGTGGACTGGGGACAGAACTCTACAGTAACTGTACCATGTTTCTTCTTTCCTCTGAACACTGAATGGAATGGTGTCTTGTACAACAATGTGCTCACCCCCATGGGAAAGTGTCCCATCGGTGTGTGTGTTGGTCTGTGTGAACAGTGTGATGCTGTCTGGACCAGTCACAGCCAGTGGCACCAGGCCCTAATGGATCAGTTAAAAAACGAACAGAGCAAACAGCACAACATAAAGGCTGCCTCTGCCTGCCAACACAGCTTTGCGTGTTTCCCAAACCTCCCTGGACTCCCAGCTTGGGTGTGTGTGTCTGCATGTTCGTGTGAGTTTGTGTGTATGCATGTGTCTGTGTGCGCGTGTGTGTTTGTGTGTGTTTGTGTGCATGCATGTGTGCGTGTGGTTCCCAGGACTGCTGGCCAGATCTCTCCATCATGTCTTGTATTGTGTTGAGGCCCTGTGGCTCTCAGATAAACACACACTCATTCACACCTTCATGTACACACACCACCCATGTCCTATTCACATGCTACTCTCAGCTGCTGCAGCTCGTAAATGATGATGATGATGATGTGTGTGTAGGAAAAGGCATTGAGAGGATAGTAGGATAGAGGAAAGGTAAAGCAGGAATGTGGAAAAGGGAAGAGACAAGAATAAGGGTGGAGTAAGGTGGAGAGGAGAGAAGAGGTGGAGAGGAGAGAAGAGGTGAAGAGGAGAGAAGAGGTGGAGAGGAGAGAAGAGGTGGAGAGGAGAGAAGAGGTGGAGAGGGGAGAAGAGGTGAAGAGGAGAGAAGAGGTGAAGAGGAGAGAAGAGGTGGAGAGGAGAGAAGAGGTGGAGAGGAGAGAAGAGGTGGAGAGGAGAGAAGAGGTGGAGAGGAGAGAAGAGGTGGAGAGGAGAGAAGAGGTGGAGAGGAGAGAAGAGGTGGAGAGGAGAGAAGAGGTGGAGAGGGGAGAAGAGGTGAAGAGGAGAGAAGAGGTGAAGAGGAGAGAAGAGGTGGAGAGGAGAGAAGAGGGGGAGAGGAGAGAAGAGGTGGAGAGGAGAGAAGAGGTGGAGAGGAGAGAAGAGGTGGAGAGGAGAGAAGAGGTGGAGAGGAGAGAAGAGGTGGAGAGGAGAGAAGAGGTGAAGAGGGGAGAAGAGGTGAAGAGGAGAGAAGAGGTGAAGAGAGGAGGAGAAAATAGCAGTTCTAGCCGCCTTTCCTCCTCTCCCTCTTCATCTCTCTTCCTCTCCATCTCTCTCTGGGCCGTCCTCTATAACCCCTCAGCTTATTAGTGTTATTTATCACTACAGGATCCTGCTGTAAGTCTCTCAGCAGGCTCCCACTCGCCAAGACTATAACTACACTACTGACATGTCAGGGCCTGTGAGAGAGAGAGTGAGAGAGAGAGACAGAGAGAGAGAGAGAGAGACAGGCTGATAAAGCAGGATGACTCCTCCATTCCCAGAAAACATACAGTAATGTATTCCAGATGATCTGTCTCTGTCTGGGTGATTGTGGGTAGATGTTTGTGTGTTCATATGTTTCTATATGGCTTTTCTTCTCTTATTATTTTTCTATACACCCACTTTAACTGTTACGTGTGTTAGCATGTGTTTGTCTCTCTCTCACTCTCTCTCTCGATGTTTTTGTTACTGTGTCCCCAAAATCACAGAGGAGTTATGAGGAAACACATAAGTAATTTTAATGCCAGCAGAAATATTCCATTCATCTATAACATTCCCCTATCATACATCACCCTGTAGTTACTGTACATGTTTGTGTGGGAAGAAAGAGCCATGTTTATTGTTTGGGGGTGAGATTGTCTAAAGATGTGATGACTGAACTGACTGACATGAGCATAGAGCACATGACTCATCTGTAAAGGATGCCAGGGACAACTTCAGTCCTCGGGAGGGGACCACAGTGGCTGGTGGGTTTCGTTTTCTTCAAATCAGTGACTCATTTAGGCCTGGTCAACATAGAGAGTGCACTAGTGGTGCATTGCAAAACAGTGGCATTAATGGATCAATTAAGTCCCAGGGAGAAGAGCGCAGTAGATACTACGGCTCCAGGCCCCAGAGTTGACCATCTCTGAATTAGGTTCCAACAAAATAAAAAGTCAATTGAAAAAGTTAAATGACTGTAGTTGCACTTATGACAGGTAGAGCAAACGCACCAGGTGACTACCACTTTAATATATATGAACTAAGTACCAAAAAGGACCCATAATCACAACGTAATGACTTGGTAAATACAGGGTGAAATGACAGTGTGGTGTACAGTAAGGCATTAGCTACAGTCAGGGGCACAACTCTGGTTGTAGAAGTGGGGGGGCATAACTCTGGTTGTAGAAGTGGGGGGGCATAACTCTGGTTGTAGAAGTGGGGGGGCATAACTCTGGTTGTAGAAGTGGGGGGGCATAACTCTGGTTGTAGAAGTGGGGGGGCATAACTCTGGTTGTAGAAGTGGGGGGGCATAACTCTGGTTGTAGAAGTGGGGGGCATAACTCTGGTTGTAGAAGTGGGGGGGCATAACTTGGCGGGGTATCTGGAGGTCCTCCCATTTAGGGGGCATCTAAAGCTAATTTCCTGCATTTCTACACAATCTATTATGACCCATGGCCCTTCTAGCCGTCTCTATTTAGAACAACATTAAGTCAGCAGAAATGCCCACAGTCATCAAAATAGGTAAGAGATATTAAATATGTTGAAGTGATTGATAAGATTGAACTAGATCAATAACAAATTAATAATCTATATTGTGTTGCAGCTTTAACCAATAACCGAACAAATGAACAACTCTTACAAATAAAGTACAAAGACTTACCTTTTGACTGTCTTTGTTAAGACATCCTATATTACCGCTCAGTTAGACCGCTCAGCCAGCCCTTAGCCGGCTGCACAACCGACCCCCACCAGTCTAGTCAATAACTCAACTCTCTCCCCAACACAACTTCCTTCCCATCATTTGTTTTATGTCTCAAGGGAAAGGTTTGGAAAACAAAAGTTGATGAGCATAGTGTTGTGTACTGACTGTGTACAACGACAGTGAAGCCTGTAGTCAGTGTGAAAAACAGGGAAATAGCCAGGCAAACTGATCAATAACGTTACATTGCTATACTGACTAATAAAAACTCACATTATGCTGAAAAAGACGTCAGAATATCGGTCTTCAATCACTTGGCCGTTGGTTTCATCGTTTGATTCAGGTCTAGTGGGATTGAGGCAAAAAGAATAGCTTAAGTTAGTGAGCTAGCTAGCTAACGTTAGCCAACTATTGGCTATCTTTAGCTAATGGTACAATGGTACATCATCAAATGTATTTAAGTTAACACTTCTTAGGGCTAGGGTCCTTTTTTCATCATTTCCGCCTGACTGACGTGCCCAAAGTAAACTGCCTGTTGCTCAGGCCCTGAAGCCAGGATATGCTACGGATATGCTTCTTTCTAATTACCATTAGAAAGAAGACTCGTTGAAGTTTGTAGAAATGTTAAAATAATGTAGGAGACTATAACACAATAGATATGGTAGGAGAAAATCCAAAGGAAAACCACCCGGAATTATTATTTTTTTGAGAGCCCATGCTCTTACAATGGAAAATATAGGGGCATTCTGAATCTAGCTCTCAGGATGCAATTCCTATGGCTTCCACTTGATGTCAGCCCAATGGTCAAGGTTTCAGGCTTGTTTCTTCCAAAACGAGGAAGAATAATACGTTTTACCACAGGCATACAGACCTGGAAATTTGTGTATGCGCACGTGAGAAAGAGGACACGCACCTGCTAATATCGTTTTCCTATTGAACATACTTCTTCTGTATGAACTATTATAGTTTAATTACATTTTAGGGTATCTGAGGATTATTAAAGAAAAATGTATTTTGACTTGTTGAAACAAAGTTTAGGGGAAGATTTTCTGATTCCTATCTTGGCATGTTGAACGAGTGGATAACTCAAATCGATGGCATCAACTAAACTTACTTTTTGGGATATAAATAAGGATTTTATATAACAAAACGACACTACATGTTATAGCTGGGACCCTTTGGATGACAAATCAGAAGAAGATTTTCAAAAAGTAAGTGAATATTTAATCGCTATTTGTGAATTTATGAAACCTGTGCCGGTGAAAAAATATTTTGTTGTGGGGCGCTATCCTCAAACAATCGCATGGCATCCTTTCACTGTGAAGCCTAGTGTAAATCGGACAGTGCAGTTAGATTAACACGAATTTAAGCTTTTAACCGATATAAGACACTTGTATGTTCCTAAATGTTAAATAATCCATAACTTTTATGATTATTTATTTGAATTGCGCGCCCTCCAGTTTCACCAGAAGTTGTCCCGCTAGCAGGACGCCTAGCCTTAAGTTAACAAAGGCTACAGTCAGTCAGCTGTACAAGGAAATAAGCAAACAGCTCACCTAGAGGCGGTGCTCCTAGTGGCCAGGGACTTTAATGCACGAAAGCTTAAATCAGTTTTACCTATTTTCTATCAACATGTTAAATGTGCAACCAGAGGGAAAAAATTCTAGATCACCTGTACTCCACACACAGAGACGCGTACAAGCTCTCCCTCGCCCTCCATTTGGTAAATCTGACCACAATTCTATCCTCCTGATTCCTGCTTACAAGCTAAAATTAAAGCAGGAAGCACCAGTGACTCGGTCTATAAAAAAGTGGTCAGATGAAGCAGATGCTAAACTACAGGACTGTTTTGTTATCACAGACTGGAACATTCTTCTGATGACATTGAGGAGTACACCACATCAGTCACTGGCTTTATCAATAAGTGCATCGATGACGTCGTCCCCACAGTGACTGTACGTACATACCCCAACCAGAAGCCATGGATTAGAGGCAACATTCGCACTGAGCTAAAGGGCAGAGCTGCTGCTTTCAAGGTGCAGGACTCTAACCCGGAAGCTTATAAGAAATCCTGCTATGCCCTCCGACGAACCATCAAACAGGCAAAGCGCCAATACAGGGCTAAGATTGAATCGTACTACACCGACTCTGACACCCGACTTATGTGGCTGGGCTTGCAAACTATTACAGACTACAAAGGGAAGCACAGCCGCGAGCTTCCCAGTGACACGAGCCTACCAGACGAGCTAAATCACTTTTATGCTCGCTTCGAGGCAAGCAACACTGAGGCATGCATGAGAGCATCAGCTGTTCCGGGCGACTGTGTGATCACGCTCTCCGCAGCTGAAGTGAGTAAGACCTTTAAACAGGTCAACATTCACAAGGCCGCGGGGCCAGACGGATAACCAGGGCGTGTGATCCAGGCATGTGTTGACCAACTGGCAGGTGTCTTCACTGACATTTTCAACATTTCCCTGATTGAGTCTGTAATACCAATATGTTTCAAGCAGACCACCATAGTCCCTGTGCCCAAGAACACTAAGGCAACCTGCCAAAATGACTACAAACCTGTAGCACTCACGTCCGTAGCCATGAAGTGCTTTGAAAGGCTGGTAATGGCTCACATCAACACCATTATCCCAGAAACCCGAGACCCACTCCAATTTGCATAACGTCCAAACAGATCCACATATGATGCAATCTCTATTGCACTCTACACTGCCCTTTCCCACCTGTACAAAAGGAACACCTACGTGAGAATGCTATTCATTGACTACAGCAGCGTTCAACACCATAGTACCCTCAAAGCTCATCACTAAGCTAAGGATCCTGGGACTAAACACCTCCCTCTGCAACTGGATCCTGGACATCCTGATGGGCCGCCCCCAGTTGGTGAGGGTAGGTAGCAACACATCTGCCACGCTAATCCTCAACACTGGAGCCCCTCAGGGGTGCATGCTCAGTCCCCTCCTGTACTCCCTGTTCACCCACAACTGCGTGGCCAGGCACAACTCCAACACCATCATCAAGTTTGCAGACGACACAACAGTAGGCCTGATCACCGACAACAACGAGACAGCCTATAGGGAGGAGGTCAGAGGCCTGGCCGAGTGGTGCCAGAATAACAACCTATCACTCAACGTAATCAAGACAAAGGAGATGATTGTGGACTACAGGAAAAGGAGGACCGAGAACTCCCCCATTCTCATCGACGGGGCTGTAGTGGAGTAGGTCGAGAGCTTCAAGTTCCCTGTTGTCCACATCACCAACAAACTAGAATGGTCCAAACACACCAAGACAGTCATGAAGAGGGCACGACAAAGCCTATTCCCCCTCAGGAAACTAAAGAGATTTGGCATGGGTCCTCAGATCCTCAAAAGGTTCTACAGCTGCAACATCGAGAGCATCCTGACTGGTTGCATCACTGCCTGGGATGACAACTGCACGGCCTCCGACCACAAGGCACTACAGAGGGTAGTGCGTTCAGCCCAGTACATCACTGGGGCTAAGCTGTCTGCCATCAGGACCTCTACAACAGGTGGTGTCAGAGGAAGGCCCTAAAAATTGTCAAAGACCCCAGCCACCCCAGTCATAGAATGTTCTCTCTACTACAGCATGGCAAGCAGTACCGGAGTGTCAAGTCTAGGACCAAAAGGCTTCTCAACAGCTGTTGGTAAGGGCCTGTAAGTAAGCATTTCACTATAAGGTCTACCTGTTGTATTCAGCGCACGTGACAAATAAACTTTGATTTGATTTGAAAACATTTCCATACACACAACAGCTGTTAGATACTGCTACCTGACAGATACACTACCGATGAAAAGTTTGAGAACACCTGCTCATTCAAGGGTTTTACTTAATTTTTTACATTGTAGAATAATAGCGAAAACATAAAAAATATGAAATAACACATATGGATTCATGTAGTAACCAAAAAAGTGTTAAACAAATCAAAATAGATTTTATATTTTAGATTATTCAAATAGCCACCCTTTGCCTTGATGACAGCTTTGCACACTCTTGGCATTCTCTCAACCAGCTTCATGAGGTAGTCACCTGGAATGCATTTCAATGAACAGGTGTGCCTTGTTTAAAGTTCATTTGTGGAATTTCTTTCCTTCTTAATGCGTTTGAGCCAATCGGTTGTGTTGTGACAAGGTAGGGTTGGTATACAGAAGATAGCCATATTTAGTAAAAGACCAAGTCCATATTATGGCAAGAACAGCTCAAATAAGCAAAGAGAAACAACAGTCCATCATTACTTTAAGACATGAAGATCAGTAAATCCTGAACATTTCAAGAACTTTGAACGTTTCTTCTAGTGCAGTCTCAAAACGGTCAAGTGTTATGATGAAACTGGCTCTCATATGAGGACC
Organism: Salvelinus alpinus; assembly: GCF_045679555.1. Classification (NCBI taxonomy): domain Eukaryota; kingdom Metazoa; phylum Chordata; class Actinopteri; order Salmoniformes; family Salmonidae; genus Salvelinus; species Salvelinus alpinus. The sequence goes on along the minus strand of NC_092087.1, from coordinate 33,078,730 downwards.
GCCACACGAAATGAAGACCCAGAGTTACCTCTGCTGCAGAGGATAAGTTCATTAGAGTTACCAGCCTCAGAAATTGCAGCCCAAATAAATACTTCACAGAGTTCAAGTAACAGACACAACTGTTCAGAGGAGACTGCGTGAATCAGGCCTTCATGGTCAAATTGCTGCAAAGAAACCACTATTAAAGGACACCAATAATAAGAAGAGACTTGCTTGGGCCAAGAAACACGAGCAATGGACATAAGACAGGTGGAAATGTGTCCTTTGGTCAGGAGTCCAAATTTGAGATATTTGGTTCCAATCGCCGTGTCTTTGTGAGATGCGATGTGGGTGAATGGATGATCTTCGCATGTGTGGTTCCCACCGTAAAGCATGCAGGAAGAGGTGTTATGGTGTGGGAGAGCTTTGCTAGTGACACTGTCTGTGATTTATTTAGAATTAAAGGGACATTTAACCAGCATGGCTACCACAGCATTCTGCAGCGATACGTCATCCCATCTGGTTTGGGCTTAGTGGGACTATCATTTGTTTTTCAACAGGACAATGACACAAAACACAGCTCCAGGTTGTGTAAAGGCTATTTGACACAAAAGGTAAGTGATGGAGGGTTGCATCAGATGACCTGACCTCCACAATCCACCGACCTCAACCCAATTGAGATGGTTTGGGATGAGTCGGACCGCAGAGTGAAGGAAAAGTGGCCAACAAGTACTCAGTATACGTGGTAACTCCTTCAAGACTGTTGTAAAAGCATTCCAGGTGAAGCTGGTTGAGAGATTGCCAAGAATGTGCAAAGATGTCATCAAGGCAAAAGGTGGCTATTTGAAGAATCTCATATATAAAATATATTTTGATTTGTTTAACAGTTTTTTGGTTACTACTAGCGATCTACGATTTATCAGTAAGCATATCAGAATCACATCGCCCCAATTTCTAGTTTAACGGAAATGTGCAAAACCGATGTCAAGCTGACTTGCATACCTATATAACGTAGGTAGATGAGGTAATGACGCCACGAAAAACATATCATTCCTAACCTAGCCCACAATGTCTGCTGTGTGGATCTATTTTGACATTTCAAAGGAAGAAAACAAAAAGGCCATATGCAACATTTGTGTTGCTATTATTTCCCGAGGAGGGGAGAAAGTGAAATCTTTCAATACCCCAATCTAATTACTGATTTGAAGGTGCATCACCCCCAGACGTTCAGTGACTACTTAGAACAAAAGCAGAAGAAAACTAAGCGTACACTTCCAACAACTAAACACGTTCAAGTCGAGCAGTCATTTGAAACAGTAAGAACATTTCAGAGAGACAACTCAAAGGCGAAATCCATTAATGCCAAGATAATGGGATTCATTGCCCTTGACAATCAACTGTTCTCTGTCGTGGATGATTATGGCTTTCGCCGACTGGTCAAGCACTTCGAACCCTGGTACACACTTCCAAGTAAGTGCTATTTTTCAGATGTTGCCCTACCGGAGTTACACAGTATTGTTGAAACGCACATCCATGAGCTACTCACTGCTATTAGCTTCACGACTGACATTTGGACCAGCGATGTCAGCCCCATGAGCATGCTGAGTCTGATAGCACAGCGGGTTGACAAGGATTTCGTACTGAGGAAAGCCGTATTGCGTTGGTCAAGAATGTGCTGGTTCTCATACCACTGCTGCCATTTCAATGACATTTGAGAACATGTTTGAAACTTGTAAACATGAACACACTCCTAGCTCCATTCAAACAACTGACTTGAGAAATAAGCTCATCAACTGCGTCTGCGGCAGACGTGATACCCTCTGTCATGGCATTGAAACGCCTGCTCAACAAGACTGCCGACACAGACCGTGGGGCTAAAACTTGCAAAAGTACACTACTTATGGCTGTGAACAAGCGATTCGGTGGCATTCTCTCTGAGCCTCTTTACTGTATCGCCACCATGCTCGATGCTAGGTACAAGGACCGCTACTTTGATGCAGATAAGAAAGAGGGTTTACGTGAAATTTTACAGACATGGCTGGACAAGATAGAAACGGACACAGTGACAGTGCGAATCGAAGAGGACCCACGACAGAAGAGGCCACGGACAGACGGAGCTGAAACTTCACTGCTTGACATGTATGATGAAATCCTGGTTGAATGAAACGACTGAACAAATGAACAACAAAACAGCAAAGCAAGTAAGTGAAAGAAATAGGTTTTGATTATGTTTTACTGGCAATGGAGACATCCATAAATGCCAACAAAAACATGTTGGTGTGTGTGTGTGTGTGTGTGTTTCAACTATTTAACTGTACTAGAATGCTTAAAAGGCTGCTAAAATGTTAAATATAGGTTATCGGTATGAGGATTTTTGGCAAGGAAAATATAGTATATCGGTATCGGCCAGAAATGTAATATTGGTGCATACCTAGTTACTGCATGATTCCATATGTGTTATTTCTTAGTGTTGATTTCTTCACTATTATTCTACAGTGTAGAAAAGAGTAAAAATAAAGAAAAACCCTTGAATGAGTAGGTTTTCTAAAACTTTTGATCGGTAGTGTAGATAGCTAGAGCTGAATTGGCCACTGTAGCTACTAGCTAAGACAACTGGTTCATTCATGTAACGACCTTCGTTGGGAGAAAGAGAGGAGGACCAAAGCGCAGCGTGGTAAGTGTTCATGATGAATATTTAATGGAACAAAACTGAACACTGAAATACAAAACAATAAAGAGAACGAACTAAACCGAAACAGTTCCGTGTGGAACACACAGACACGGAAGACAAACACCTAACACGGAAAACAGGCTACCTAAATATGGTTCCCAATCAGAGACAATGACTAACACCTGCCTCTGATTGAGAACCATATCAGGCCAAACGAAAAACCCAACATAGAAACACAAACATAGATAACCCACCCAACTCACGCCCTGACCACACTAAAACAAAGAAAATACAAAAGAACTAAGGTCAGAACGTGACAATTCACTTCAGTCGAGACGGGATGAAACATTAGCTAACATAACATGTCAGTTATACTACTAGCTCAGCACTGGGAATATATATATATTTTTCTGTCAAACAGCAGTTAATTGCCACTGAGATCAGTCAGCTAACGAGTAGCCAGTTTCTGCTCTGCTTGCTTTACAACTCATAGAAAATGTGCAAAACAGACAGCCGCTGCCTCTGTTCATCTCTCCTGTGCTGGTCCTATACACCAGCCTTTCAGCAGCTTTGCCTTCACACAGCCTGTCCACACGCTCCTCTGTGCGTCCTAAATCCAGCCAACTGACACCGCAATAGCTTACCCAACCGCTCTGAGGCATCCGCATGGTCCTAAAGCACACCGCTGCCATGTTTTGTATTACAGTGCAATGATAAAACTGGGGGGGGGGGCACAAAAATGCAATTTCAGAATGTGTAGGGGGGTCATGTCGCCCCCGTCCCCAGTGAAAGTTGCGCCTCTGGCTACAGTCACGTGTTAGCTCGGTTTGTAGTGTGGCTGTGTGTCAGTGGTAAGAGGAAATGGTATAGGGGGGTATCTGGGCAATGTCATCAGGCCTGGCCCTGGGAACCAATCTGCTGTGTCTGTGTGGTGACAGAGAAGGCTACTGAGCACTTCCTATTTCCTGTCTGTCACTGCCTGGCTACGACAGGGCAGGGCACACATAGAGGCTCAATGCTGAATAGTCGCCTATTGGGATACCACTAAGAGAGAGAGAGGTTCCCACTTTCTGCTGCGAGACACCCCCCTTGTTCTTTAGTTGAACGCTTCACGTGCACCCCCCCCCCCCCCCCCCCCCATTCTTGATGGACAAATTGGGTTCCCAGACCCAGATCCACAGGGTTAACTGGCCTCAGTAGGGGAGGCACTAAAACACTCACCTCTGCCCCCCTCTCCTCCCCTCTATTTCCTTCTATTTCCCTCTCCTCCCCATTCAATGATAAGGTTCATTTTTCCCTGTAGTGTGAGAAGACTGATAGTTTTATATGTGTATGTGTCAATAGTAAATCCCACAGTGTTTCCACACAAACACAGCTTTCAGCTCTCCCGTCTGTGTTTATGTGTCTGTGTTTATGTGTGTGGGGGTTTATACCTCTGCCTGGCCCCATGTGAACACTCCCAGTGGCCTCCTCTACTCCACTCTCAGCCCCTAGAGTTCAGTCCAGTACAGAGGTTGCAGAAGAAGGCAGTGTTGTGTTCAAGACCACCTAAAGCGAGACCAATTCAAGACCAAGACTGGAGCAAATCCAGACCAATTCAAGACTAAGACTGGAGCAAATCCAGACCAATTCAAGACCAAGACTGGAGCAAATCCAGACCAATTCAAGACCAAGACTGGAGCAAATCCAGACCAATTCAAGACCAAGACTGGAGCAAATCCAGACCAATTCAAGACCAAGACTGGAGCAAATCCAGACCGAGTCAAGACCCAAGACCAGAAAATGGGTTAAATTCAAAACCACGATTGTAAATTTGTCAAATCACCACCATAATAAGAGTTCATAATGTCCAGTATTTCTGTGTTCATAGTTCAGAACAACATGCAGCTGAGGGAAAATAGAGCCACTCTACAAACTATTAATAACCCAAATACAGTGGGGAACAATGGGCCTTCTACGCCTTCAGAGATTTCTAAAATAATGATTATAACAATATAATAATGATAATTATACTATTATTTTCAATAATGTTCTGATTTAATCTCTTCAGTTTTTGTTGAAAAACTCTGGGAGAGTTTGGGAGATAAATCTAGCTAGCTAAGTCAGCCATTGGCTAGGCCATCAGAAGCTAGATAAAGGTATCTGCCATTCAACTGTTCTACAGCAACATTTTGGGGCTGCATGTAGCCTAGTGGTTAGAGCATTGGACCAGTAACTGAAAGTTTGCTAGATCAAATCCCTGAGCAGACAATGTAAAGATCTGTCATTCTGCCCCTGAACAAGGCAGTTAACCCCATGTTCCTAGGCCATCATTGAAAATAGGAATTTGTTCTTAACTGACTTACATTTACATTTACATTTAAGTCATTTAGCAGACACTCTTATCCAGAGCGACTTACAAATTGGACTTGCCTAGTTAATTAAAAATGTTGGAGTGATAGTGGAATCAACCAATCACATTTTGACTTAATGAATGGAAACTTCTGCCTTCTTGACGGCCAACAGGTCACTGCATAATAGTGAGAAGTATTTTCCCACGGTCTAACTAGCTAGCTTTTGTTGGCGGCTAGTTTGTAGCGGCTGCAGCAGGTGTTATCAAAGAGGATGTTGTTGCTAATTTATTAGCTTCTCTCTTTTCAAGAATAACTTTAAATAAGAAGTTAAGTTTCAAATGATCATCATCTGGTGAGTGGAACTTTATTGCAGTGCGCTTGCTATTTTTAGCATCTCTATGAAAATAACTTATGCGTGAAACATTGTTGCATTTAAAATGGAACTGAAAGCGTTTAAGCAACATGAAATCTCATTCAAATCTGTTCATATACACCCCCAGGAAGAATATAACACTTTTTAAAAACATTTCTGACAAGTGACCACTTAGATATGGTCATTTTCACGTTTTCACAAATTCTTAGACTGATTGGGAATTATGTATACGAAGATATTTGTGAAAATTCTATAGCGATATAGAGTGGGGAAGCGGCCGTGTGTTTGGACAATTAATAGACACTGCAGTAAATAAAACCGAATAAAAACATCTGTCTACACACACCGGTGCGCTATAACCAATCGGAGCTACAGTATACCTTTATACAAACAACCCATTTGCCACACGGGCCTACCGTCGTTCACTTTGAACTGGAATGTGTGTTTACAGGCAGTTGCAACAGCACGACTTTAGACCATTAAAACGCATTCGCCAAAAGCCACAAAATACTCCTGAATGGATTTCTGCAAATATGTAAATACCACAGGAGTTCTCTTGCATTTGGGAGCTTTACAGTCCTGTTGATCAAATAACCATGAAAAGGTAGGCTCGCTCTCCCTCAGTTATGCACATCAACAACAAGATCAACAGCAAATGCTAGCCAGAGTAAAATTAGCTAAAATCTAACAAAGGATCATTAGATAAACCTTCTAACTTTTTCAGCTAGTTGGCTGTCAACATTGCACTGATAATTGATGGGGAATTGTAACCTCTTTGTCCTTCTGCAGCTTGCCTACCAATGCATGCTTGTCCCAACCAAGCACCCAAGCTAACTGGCTAAAGTTCGCTAGCTTGCTAGCTAGCTACTTCCAGACACAAATGAGAGAACACCTCACTCTGACCGTTTTACTCGCCGCAAGGTTAATCTGTTAACTAGAGCGTTCTTGATTAGTTATTTTTTTTGTCTACGTTTACTGACACCGGCCATATTCAGCAGGTGTTGCGTGGTCGAAAATTCATCAATGCCACTTAATATAATGTTTACATACCCTACATTACGCATCTCATATGTATATACTGTACTCTATACCACCTACTGCATCTTGCCATCTTTATGTGATACATGTATCACTAGCCACTTTAAACAATGCCACTTAATATAATGTTTACATACCCTACATTACTCATCTCATATGTATATACTGTACTCGATACCATCTACTGCATCTTGCCTATGCCGTTCTGTACCATCACTCATTCATATATCTTTATGTACATATTCTTCATCCCTTTACTCTTGTGTGTATAAGGTAGTAGTTGTGAAATTGTTAGGTTAGATTACTCGTTGGTTATTACTGCACTGTCGGAACTAGAAGCACAAGCATTTCGCTACACTCACATTAACATCTGCTAACCATGTGTATGTGACCAATAACATTTTATTTTATTTTATTTGAGTTGTTCTGCACTCTGGCATACTCAGATGAGAGTGCTCTGAAAACGGAGTAGATAGCCAGAGTGAATTTGCGAACGCAAGAGATATGCTAACTGTATAACAATCGTTCAAGTTCTTTTTAGCTAACCAAATGTCACCTGCATCTCTAGCTGTATATAGCCACAGAAAAACGATAGAGGGTTTTGTAGCATAAACTGGGAATTGTATATTTTTGACTGATATTATCATTGTCTGTTTGTTTCATATCTGCAAAGTAATTAAAACGCTGTCAGTTCCACTTTAAACTTCAGGTCACCAGTTACTTTGTGTGCTAAACATGAAATGTTTTATGCAATGGGAAGTAATTGTTGTACATGTCGAATGGGAAATGCTTAATGGTTGTGTTTTTGTATTCTTATGATTGGGACTACTGGCTTATTATGTCCGAGTGAATGGACTGCTTATCCTTTAACATCATGCTGTGTGTGACTGCTGTCTTTCCGTCGGCCCAGGGGTGTAGTGGTACCTGGAGAAGTGAAAATACTAGTATCTATCCAAACAGTTCCCAAACGCCCAGCGAAAGATAGGCACCCTGTGTGAGAAATCCTTTGTTTTTCTATGGCTTTTAATGAGTTTTCCTATAGATTTTTCATATTTTCACTCTCAAAATCACACTTATTTTTTTATGGTCTAAGTCCACAACAATGCTTAAACCACATCAATCTGATTGGGTGGCCCTGTCAGGGCCTGGCTCCCCAGTGGGTGGGCCTTTGTCCAACCAAGCCCACCCATCCTAGGTGTCTGGTTAGACTGTAAACTCTCCTTCCAGACTCACATTAAGCATCTCCAATCCAAAATTAAATCTAGAATCGGCTTCCTATTTCGAAACAACGCATCCTTCACTCATGCTACCAAACATACCCTCGTAAAACTGACTATCCTACCCTTGACTTCGGAGATGTCATTTACAAAATAGCCTCCAACACTCTACTCAGAAAATTGGATGCAGTCTATCACAGTGCCATCCGTTTTGTCACCAAAGCCCCATATACTACCCACCACTGCGACCTGTATGCTCTCGTTGGATGGCCCTCGCTTCATATTCGTCACCAAACCCACTCAGCTCTCAGCTCACTGGTCATAGCAGCACCCACCCGTAGCACGCGCTCCAGCAGGTATATTTCACTAGTCACCCCCAAAGCCAATTTCCTTACAGTTCTCTGCTGCCAATGACTGGAACAAACTGCAAAAATCACTGAAGCTGGAGACTCATATCTCCCTCACTAACTTTAAGCACCAGCTGTCAGAGCAGCTCACAGATCACTGCACCTGTACATAGCCCATCTGTAAATAGCCCATCCAACTACCTCATCCCCATACTGTTATTTATTTTATTTATTTTGCTCCTTTGCACCCCAGTATCTCTACTTGCACACTCATCTTCTGCACATCTATCACTCCAGTGTTTAAATGCTATATTGTAATTACTTCGCCACTACGGCCTATTTATTGCCTTACCTCCCTAATCTTACCTCATTTGCACACACTGTATATATACACTTTTTCTATTGTGTTATTGACTGTATGTTTGTTTATTCCATGTGTAACTCTGTGTTCTTGTTTGTGTCGCACTGCTTTGCTTTATCTTGGCCAGGTCGCAGTTGCAAATAAGAACTTGTTCTCAACTGGCCTACCTGGTTAAATAATACCTGGTTAAATAATACCTGGTTAAATAAAGGTGAAATAAAAAAAAATTTAAATCAAAAGAATCCATTTTTACGCCCCTGATGCAAACAGCACATGATGACAATTCCACATCACAAATAGCAACTAACCAACACTTCCTACTAAACGTGTCACGACTTCTGCCGAAGTCGTTGCCTCTCCTTGTTCGGGCGGTGCTCGGCGGTCGACGTCACCGGTCTTCTAGCCATCATCGATCCATTTTTCATTTTCCTTTGGTTTTGTCTTGTCTTCCCACACACCTGTTTTCAATCCCATCCTTTACCTGTTGTGTATTTAACCCTCTGTTTCCCCTCATGTCTTTATCAGAGATTGTTTATTGTCAGTGTAGTGTTTATTTGTATAGGTGAGCGACGGGTCTTCGTACCCATATTTGTTTATATTCATTTTCTTATGAGTGTTATGGAGCAGATTACTGGGACATTTATTAAAAGACTCCATTTACACTCCGTTTGACTCTCCTGCGCCTGACTTCCCTGCCACCTATACACACGTCTCTGACAAAATGTTTTCAATACCTGGTTTAAATACCCATTGGTGCCTTAGTTAGAATTTACTGGTAGATATCGTGAGTTAAATAATCTTTCCTACCCTACCGGCTGCGGATGTCATTCTTCTGTGAGCTGCTCCATGACAAAACCAGTTGAGAGCTGCAGACTCTTGTTGCCTGCAGATGATATTCAGTTGAAACTAGGCTGTGTGTGTGGCGCGCAATGTGAATATATTTCACGTGCTCTGTGAATGTGTAGGCTAATGTGTGCATGATTTCTCTATGGTACTACATACTTGATAAGTCATATACCTCCACTACACTACTTTGATACGCATTATTAAGGATTAAGAAGTGAGTATAAGCAATGCCCACTGAAAAAAAGTGGGTATATGTTTTATCCCTTCGTATAGCCTCCACTACACCACTGGCCCGTTGTGTTTTACACTCTCCTACATGAGTGCGCTGGTATTACGGTTGCTGTCCTTTCAGGTTCGCCACTGAGCAAACATGTCTGCTGATCCTCAACATGGGGGCCCCACAAGGGTGCGTCCTCAGTCCCCTTCTGTATTCTCTGTATACCCACGACTGGGTGGCCTCACACAGTTCCAACCCCATCAAGTTCGCTGACGGCACAACAGTAGTAGGCCTGATCCCCAACAACGATGAGACAGCCTACAGGGAGGAGGTAGGTACTCTGACCACGTGGTGCCAGGTAAACAACCTCACCCTCAACGTTAGCAGAACAAAAGAGCTGATTGTGAACTTCAGGAGGAACCAGGCTGGACACGCAACTATCCTGGGCCTTTGAGATGGTAAATAACTTCAAATTCCTCGGCGTACACATGTCAGAGAAGCTGAAATGATCTAAACACACAGACACCGTTGTGAAGAAGGCACGACACCGACTCTTCAACCTCAGGATGCTGAAAAAAATAAACATGTTAATAGATTATATTTATCAATCAACTAAATACAAAGTGAGTGAACAGAAGAAAAATCTACATCAAATCTAAATTTGGTGTGACCACCCTTTGCCTTCAAAACAGCATCAATTCTTGTAGGTACACCCACACAAAGTCAGGGATTTGTAGACATATAGTCAGGTGTATGATTAAACAATTATACCAAACAGGTGCTAATGATCATCAATTAATATGTAGGTTGAAACACAATCATTAACTGAAACAGAAACACCTGTGTAGGAGGAATAAAACTGGGTGAGAAACAGCCAAACTCAGCTAACAAGGTGAGGTTGCTGAAGACAGTTTACTGTTAAAGTCATACACCACGGCAAGACTGAGCACAGCAACAAGACACAAGGTAGTTCTACTGCATCAGCAAGGTCTCTCCCAGGCAGAAATGTCAAGGCAGACAGGGGTTTCCAGAAGTGCTGTCCGAGCTCTTTTGAAGAAGCACAAAGAAACGGGCAACGTTGACGACCGTAGACGCAGTGTTCGGCCAAGGAAACTTACTGCAGCAGATGAAAGACACATCAGAAAGAAATTACATCAGAAGAAATTACAAGTCTCACTGTCAGAGACTGAGTCAAGACCGAGTACAAATGTATTCGACACCGAGACACTCAATGGCTGCATTCCAAACACTTAAATGACACACCCTATCCCCTCAGCCCTCAAATGAAGTGGACACTTCTGAAGACATATCATGACGTCTGACGAGTATAGGTAGGAATTATTTTTAAATGGGCCGTCCTTGCCCGGAAATTCGTCACTCGTTCATCCAGCGACTATTGTCTTTTCAGCCACCGGTAGCTTGTGGGTGCTTTATATGCGCTACAGTCAATTATGATTGCATGTCTACTTATATTAAATATATCATTATTAATATACGGCTACTGTATGATAGCTAGCAAATTAATTAGCTAACTAACGTTAGCCTGCCTAGCTACTTCTGAAGAAGGAAAATTCTACAATTTCCAAAAGCTAATCAAACAAAAACATCATTACTTTTACGAGACGTGTTTGTGCATTAATAGCACATTTTAACTTATCTACATGTACATTTATTTTTACTTACACTTGTATGTTGACTCCATATTGACGTTGAGGTTTTACGTTTTGGCGGACTTTTCTTAGCGGATGTACAATCATCGTGAAGTGAATTATGGGGCGTTTCAGGCCCCGAAGTGAACATAATTGTACACTCGCAAACTCCACTAAAAACGAGGGCTGAGGGGCCTACGTTGCAAACTTCCCTTGTTTGGCTAATCACTTGGACCGATGACACATATGGCTGCGGGGATTCCCCCAAGGGCATAAGGTGAGGGTGTGTCTTTTATGACTTTGAAACGCAGCCAAGATGTGGTCTGGAGACCGGACTCGAGGCCTTCTAAAACACTGGAAGAAGGGCCTTCTCAATCTAGGCCGGGATGCTGTGCCAGCAAGACATCATGTTCACCCAGATGACAGTTGATTTACAGTCAATGACATTTTGTCAGGAAAACATATCATGTGGCAAATGTGTGGTCGATATCACACAGTGTCTTCATGGATACTTATATCACACAGTGTCTTCATGGATACTTATATCACACAGTGTCTTCATGGATACTTATATCACACAGTGTCTTCATGGATACTTATATCACACAGTGTCTTCATGGATACTTATATCACACAGTGTCTTCATGGATACTTATATCACACAGTGTCTTCATGGATACTTATATCACACAGTGTCTTCATGGATACTTATATCACACAGTGTCTTCATGGATACTTATATCACACAGTGTCTTCATGGATACTTATATCACACAGTGTCTTCATGGATACTTATATCACACAGTGTCTTCATGGATACTTATATCACACAGTGTCTTCATGGATACTTGTGAATAATCCCACAAAGATATCAAATCACTCCAAAAGGCCCTCATCTTCCAACAACAGCTCAGCTGTGTCATGTGTCTGTGGTTGTGATCATGTTGAAGACTGCTTTCCTACTCCTTGTACACACAGACTGTTCAACCCTCTTACAGCACTGCCTGGCATAGACCCAAGCACAGAGGATACCTTTTCACCACAGGGAAGAGAGGATCTTCATCATGATGGATGGCGGCTTTCAGCATTTGTCAATGAGATCCATTTGGGCTGTGTATTCCTCCAGGTCTGGCTGTGTAGATTCCTCCAGGTCTGGCTGTGTAGATTCCTCCAGGTCTGGCTGTGTAGATTCCTCCAGGTCTGGCTGTGTAGATTCCTCCAGGTCTGGCTGTGTAGATTCCTCCAGGTCTGTCTGTGTATTCCTCCAGGTCTGGCTGTGTATTCCTCCAGGTCTGGCTGTGTAGATTCCTCCAGGTCTGGCTGTGTATTCCTCCAGGTCTGGCTGTGTAGATTCCTCCAGGTCTGGCTGTGTATTCCTCCAGGTCTGGCTGTGTAGATTCCTCCAGGTCTGGCTGTGTATTCCTCCAGGTCTGTCTGTGTATTCCTCCAGGTCTGGCTGTGTATTACTCCAGGTCTGGCTGTGTATTCCTCCAGGTCTGGCTGTGTATTCCTCCAGGTCTGGCTGTGTAGATTCCTCCAGGTCTGGCTGTGTATTCCTCCAGGTCTGTCTGTGTATTCCTCCAGGTCTGGCTGTGTATTACTCCAGGTCTGGCTGTGTATTCCTCCAGGTCTGGCTGTGTATTCCTCCAGGTCTGGCTGTGTAGATTCCTCCAGGTCTGGCTGTGTATTCCTCCAGGTCTGGCTGTGTAGATTCCTCGAAATACCATCAAATACTCAGACTGGGGTTATTAGTGACTCTAATTGGATGGTGTGTGTGTGTGCGAATGCCTGCATGCATAAGGGTGTGTGTATATTAATGACTGAGTGCAGTTCAGCCAGGGAGGGAAGAGTGTTAGAAACTAGAAACAGCAGAGGTCCATGTGCAGATTCCTCAACTTTGGCAGTCTGATTCCTTAAAGTGTTTCTGTTCCGAGTGCTTCCAGAGGGAGCGTGTGTGTGTGTGTGTGTGTGTGTGTGTGTGTGTGTGTGTGTGTGTGTGTGTGTGTGTGTGTGTGTGTGTGTGTGTGTGTGTGTGTGTGTGTGTGTGTGTGTGTGTGTGTGTGTGTGTGTGTGTGCGTTTGTCCCCAGTGATCCCGCAGCAATCGTGAGGATGGGATGTTTTCTATCCGGGCGCTTACGAGTGGTGAGGGGGCTGAAGGGCCACTAAGAATGATTTGCATAGTTGCTCTTCTTTTAACAAGCTTCGTTCACATCTGACAGGCTGATTGAAGCCATAAGCCTGCACTCTGCCACCTCCACTGGTGCTTTAGTGGTGTTCCAGAGCTTTTACAACCTCACAGCTGGATCCTATTGTCTCAGGATTCCATGTAAAAGTCAACTCAGAGGAGAGCGAGAAGAATAGAGAGAGAAGGGGAATGAGATAGAGGGTTGTATGGAGTGGGAGAGAGGTGAAAATGAGATAAAGGGTTGTATGGAGTGGGAGAGAGGTGAAAATGAGATAGCAGAGAGAAGGAGAGAAAGGGAGCGTTTCGGAGTAGAAAAATCTCAGGCCTCTGTGGATCCATCCTGACCCAGAACAGACCAGAGCAGTACAGGCCTCTGTGGATCCATCCTGACCCAGAACAGACCAGAGCAGTACAGGCCTCTGTGGATCCATCCTGACCCAGAACAGACCAGAGCAGTACAGGCCGACACATTCACAGCCTTGCCTAATTGTCTCTGTGTGAATGCTAGTGAATAGGAGTTATAGGTGCTCTGTTTTCTGCTTCGATCATCATCAATAGGAACTAGGCTCCTAACGGACATAGACAGAAGACAATCCAGAATGTCACCTTAATTATTGCTTTCTGCCCATGTATCAGACACAGGACACTGCAGTTCTGCCTGTCTTCCCTTTGTCTATGGACTTTTCCCGGACGCGTTGTTTTTGTGTAGGAGACTAGGGGGGGAGCTGCTATAGGAAAAAGAGGACAGAGAGGAGAGTTTTCTCTGCACTTAAATCCCCATCATTACAAATCATTCAGCAGAATAGGGCCAGAATAGGCCTTTCACTATGGGTCTTCAGGCACTGCCCACAGCCCTTCTCATGGTGGGAAAACACACCCCACTGGTCATAACTCACACACACACACACGGCTATATCTCTCCCTGCACTGCAGCCCTCTTTACGACCCTGTCCGTCATTGTCCCAAAAGGTCACCGTGAACCATTACCATGGAAATGAGTCACAAATCCCGCCAGTATGGGATGGCACACAAATCTCCACCCTGACAACATAGTCGTCACCGGTAACGGAATCCTACTGGTCATTATACTGCAGATCGGCAAACACATACACCAAAACACGGAACAAAACGTGGATGTTGATACGCCGAAGGTTTATCTTCCCAGGGCGCCGTCTGAGCACCAGTCTGTGGTTTTATGTGATAATGTGTTTTAAATCAAACTGCTGATTAGTCTACCTATCCACTGTGGCAAGTTAGCCTGGGTTTCTGCTTCAGAATAGTACTTTGTCAATAAGTTACAACATCATCCAACTCCTTGGTTGATAGTTTACTACTTTAGATACACACACACATACAGATGTAGGATCTTAATTTGAACACCCTGTTGCAGGAGAATTTTCCTGCAATGTAAGACATTTAAAACTTGGAGTGTATTTGAGGTTAAAAAATCCAGATTTTCTGATTTTCTCTAAGAAAAATGCATCAACCCCTACAAAAATGTCCATGAATTATATAATTTACATTTCCTGTTGCTGCAGGATTATTTTCCTGCTGGAGCAAGCTGGCTCAAATTAAGATCCTACATTTGTACATCTTTGTAACCCCATTTACATGTACACACATGCACACGCACACACACACATGTAGGAGTAGTACTCTGATGTTCCAGTTTCTACAGGCTCCCAACTATTGACAGTATTTATGGAATTTTGGAATAAATTCCTTTACCTAAATTCTTCATTCCAACTAGCGATCTCATTTCTCTCTCTTCTATTAACCCCTTGAGCATTCCTCTACCTTCTCTTCCCCTCTCTTCCTCTCTCACTCACTCTCTTTCTCTCCCTCTCTTTCTCTTCCCCTCTCTCCCTCTCTTTCTCTTTCTCTTCCCCTCTCCCTCTCTCCCTCTTTCTTTCTCTCCCTTTCTTTCCCCCTCTTTCTCTTCCCCTCTCTCCCTCTCTTTCTCTTCCCCTCTCCCTCTCTCTCTTTCTCTCCCTTTCTTTCTCTCTCCCTCCCTCTCTCTCTTCCCCTCTCTCCCTCTCTTTCTCTTCCCCTCTCCCCTCTCCCTCTCTCTCTTTCTCTCCCTTTCTTTCTCTCCCCCTCTCACTCACTCTCTTTCTCTCCCTCTCTTTCTCTTCCCCTCTTCCCCTCTCTCCCTCTCTCCCTCTCTTTCTCTTCCCCTCTCTCCCTTTCTTCCTCTTCCCCTCTCGCTCTTTCTCTCCCTCTCCCTCTCTCCCTCTCTCTCTTTCTCTCCCTCTCTCTCTCTCACTCACTCTCTTTCTCTCCCTCTCTTCCTCTTCCCCTCTCTCCCTCTCTCCCTCTCTTTCTCTTCCCCTCTCTCCCTCTCCCTCTCTCTTTCTCTTCCCCTCTCTCCCTCTCCCTCTCTCTCTCCCTCTCTCCCCTCTCTCTCTCTACAGTAAAGTAATATTCCTGTGAACCTGCAGCACCGTATCCTTTAACAACTGTCCCCACATACTCAACCTTACCTCAGACCCTACATTTTATGTGTGTGTATGTGTGTGCGTGTCTGGCAACTTTAGGATACACTAACAGTGTGTGTGTGTGTATGTGTGTGCGTGCCTGGGGACTTTAGGATACACTAACAGTGTGTGTGTAGACATCAAATAACATTTTATGTGTGACGTACACAGTTTACAGCAGGTATAAAAGGTCCAAGGAAATGCTAGTGTGCATTACAGTACAATAATCAACAATAATCAATATCAATAACTAGAGTCAAGTAAAATAAGCCTGATATGTACACAATAGGTTATACAGAATAGGTATATATGTCAAATATGAAAGTATTTACGATATAAACTGATTAGTTTCTTGGTCGCGCAGTTAAATAAATAGGATATACTAGAGCAGTAGATGTGAGGGAGGGGTGAGGAGTGAGAGCTGGGCTTCTGTTAAGCTCCTGTTCTATCCCATAATAATCACAGCTATTTGCCTGCAGGGGAAACAGGGGAGAATAGGAGCCATGTGGCACAGGGGCCAACACCACAAACATACTCTATCAGGATCTCTACAACACCACAAACATACTCTATCAGGATCTCTACAACACCACAAACATACTCTATTAGGATCTCTACAACACCACAAACATACTCTATCAGGATCTCTACAACACCACAAACATACTCTATCAGGATCTCTACAACACCACAAACATACTCTATTAGGATCTCTACAACACCAGAAACATACTCTATCAGGATCTCTACAACACCACAAACATACTCTATCAGGATCTCTACAACACCACAAACATACTCTATTAGGATCTCTACAACACCACAAACATACTCTATTAGGATCTCTACAACACCACAAACATACTCTATTAGGATCTCTACAACACCACAAACATACTCTATTAGGATCTCTACAACACCACAAACATACTCTATCAGGATCTCTACAACACCACAAACATACTCTATTAGGATCTCTACAACACCACAAACATACTCTATTAGGATCTCTACAACACCACAAACACACTCTATTAGGATCTCTACAACACCACAAACATACTCTATTAGGATCTCTACAACACCACAAACATACTCTATCAGGATCTCTACAACACCACAAACATACTCCTTCAGGATCTCTACAACACCACAAACATACTCTATCAGGATCTCTACAACACCACAAACATACTCTATCAGGATCTCTACAACACCACAAACATACTCTATCAGGATCTCTACAACACCACAAACATACTCTATCAGGATCTCTACAACACCACAAACATACTGTATTAAGATCTCTACAACACCACAAACATACTCTATTAGGATCTCTACAACACCACAAACATACTCTATCAGGATCTCTACAACACCACAAACATACTCTATCAGGATCTCTACAACACCACAAACATACTCTATCAGGATCTCTACAACACCACAAACATACTCTATCAGGATCTCTACAACACCACAAACATACTCTATTAGGATCTCTACAACACCACAAACATACTCTATTAGGATCTCTACAACACCACAAACATACTCTATTAGGATCTCTACAACACCACAAACATACTCTATTAGGATCTCTACAACACCACAAACATACTCTATCAGGATCTCTACAACACCACAAACATACTCTATCAGGATCTCTACAACACCACAAACATACTCTATTAGGATCTCTACAACACCACAAACATACTCTATCAGGATCTCTACAACACCACAAACATACTCTATCAGGATCTCTACAACACCACAAACATACTCTATTAGGATCTCTACAACACCACAAACATACTCTATTAGGATCTCTACAACACCACAAACATAATCTATCAGGATCTCTACAACACCACAAACATACTCTATCAGGATCTCTACAACACCACAAACATACTCTATCAGGATCTCTACAACACCACAAACATACTCTATCAGGATCTCTACAACACCACAAACATACTCTATCAGGATCTCTACAACACCACAAACATACTCTATCAGGATCTCTACAACACCACAAACATACTCTATTAGGATCTCTACAACACCACAAACATACTCTATCAGGATCTCTACAACACCACAAACATACTCTATTAGGATCTCTACAACACCACAAACATACTCTATCAGGATCTCTACAACACCACAAACATACTCTATTAGGATCTCTACAACACCAGAAACATACTCTATCAGGATCTCTACAACACCACAAACATACTCTATCAGGATCTCTACAACACCACAAACATACTCTATTAGGATCTCTACAACACCACAAACATACTCTATTAGGATCTCTACAACACCACAAACATACTCTATTAGGATCTCTACAACACCACAAACATACTCTATCAGGATCTCTACAACACCACAAACATACTCTATTAGGATCTCTACAACACCACAAACATACTCTATTAGGATCTCTACAACACCACAAACACACTCTATTAGGATCTCTACAACACCACAAACATACTCTATTAGGATCTCTACAACACCACAAACATACTCTATCAGGATCTCTACAACACCACACACATACTCTATCAGGATCTCTACAACACCACAAACATACTCTATCAGGATCTCTACAACACCACAAACATACTCTATCAGGATCTCTACAACACCACAAACATACTCTATCAGGATCTCTACAACACCACAAACATACTCTATCAGGATCTCTACAACACCACAGACATACTCTATCAGGATCTCTACAACACCACAAACATACTCTATCAGGATCTCTACAACACCACAAACATACTCTATCAGGATCTCTACAACACCACAAACATACTCTATTAGGATCTCTACAACACCACAAACATACTCTATCAGGATCTCTACAACACCACAAACATACTCTATTAGGATCTCTACAACACCACAAACATACTCTATTAGGATCTCTACAACACCACAAACATACTCTATCAGGATCTCTACAACACCACAAACATACTCTATTAGGATCTCTACAACACCACAAACATACTCTATTAGGATCTCTACAACACCACAAACATACTCTATTAGGATCTCTACAACACCACAAACATACTCTATCAGGATCTCTACAACACCACAAACATACTCTATTAGGATCTCTACAACACCACAAACATACTCTATTAGGATCTCTACAACACCACAAACATACTCTATCAGGATCTCTACAACACCACAAACATAATCTATCAGGATCTCTACAACACCACAAACATACTCTATCAGGATCTCTACAACACCACAAACATACTCTATCAGGATCTCTACAACACCACAAACATACTCTATTAGGATCTCTACAACACCACAAACATACTCTATTAGGATCTCTACAACAACACAAACATACTCTATCAGGATCTCTACAACACCACAAACATACTCTATTAGGATCTCTACAACACCACAAACATACTCTATCAGGATCTCTACAACACCACAAACATACTCTATTAAGATCTCTACAACACCACAAACATACTCAATTAGGATCTCTACAACACCACAAACATACTCTATTAGGATCTCTACAACACCACAAACATACTCTATCAGGATCTCTACAACACCACAAACATACTCTATCAGGATCTCTACAACACCACAGACATACTCTATCAGGAACTCTACAACACCACAAACATACTCTATCAGGATCTCTACAACACCACAAACATACTCTATTAGGATCTCTACAACACCACAAACATACTCTATCAGGATCTCTACAACACCACAAACATACTCTATTAGGATCTCTACAACACCACAAACATACTCTATCAGGATCTCTACAACACCACAAACATACTCTATCAGGATCTCTACAACACCACACACATACTCTATTAGGATCTCTACAACACCACAAACATACTCTATCAGGATCTCTACAACACCACAAACATACTCTATCAGGATCTCTACAACACCACAAACATACTCTATTAGGATCTCTACAACACCACAAACATACTCTATTAGGATCTCTACAACACCACAAACATACTCTATTAGGATCTCTACAACACCACAAACATACTCTATCAGGATCTCTACAACACCACAAACATACTCTATCAGGATCTCTACAACACCACAAACATACTCTATTAGGATCTCTACAACACCACAAACATACTCTATCAGGATCTCTACAACACCACAAACATACTCTATTAGGATCTCTACAACACCACAAACATACTCTATTAGGATCTCTACAACACCACAAACATACTCTATCAGGATCTCTACAACACCACAAACATACTCTATTAGGATCTCTACAACACCACAAACATACTCTATCAGGATCTCTACAACACCACAAACATACTCTATTAGGATCTCTACAACACCACAAACATACTCTATCAGGATCTCTACAACACCACAAACATACTCTATTAGGATCTCTACAACACCACAAACATACTCTATTAGGATCTCTACAACACCACAAACATACTCTATCAGGATCTCTACAACACCACAAACATACTCTATCAGGATCTCTACAACACACAGACATACTCTATCAGGAACTCTACAACACCACAAACATACTCTATCAGGATCTCTACAACACCACAAACATACTCTATTAGGATCTCTACAACACCACAAACATACTCTATCAGGATCTCTACAACACCACAAACATACTCTATCAGGATCTCTACAACACCACAAACATACTCTATCAGGATCTCTACAACACACAGACATACTCTATCAGGAACTCTACAACACCACAAACATACTCTATCAGGATCTCTACAACACCACAAACATACTCTATTAGGATCTCTACAACACCACAAACATACTCTATCAGGATCTCTACAACACCACAAACATACTCTATTAGGATCTCTACAACACCACAAACATACTCTATCAGGATCTCTACAACACCACAAACATACTCTATCAGGATCTCTACAACACACAGACACATTCACAAATGCACGAACACACGCATGCACATACACATGTATGAATGTACAACATTTTGAGGAGGTGCTACGTTCATAAGGAACCTAAGGTCGCGATCACACCTGCTTTCTTTGTTGTGTTGCTGGGGAACACCGCTGCCGCACAAACGTTGAACTATTTTCAACTTTGGGCCCCTGAACTTGAACTTATTGTGAAACCAGACAAAGTGTCTGTCCCTGCAGTGTTCTGGGCCAGCAGTGTTCTGGGCCTGCAGTGTTCTGGGCCTGCAGTGTTCTGGGCCTGCAGTGTTCTGGGCCTGCAGTGTTCTGGGCCTGCAGTGTTCTGGGCCTGCAGTGTTCTGTCCCTGCAGTGTCTGTCCCTGCAGTGTTCTGGGCCTGCAGTGTTCTGGGCCTGCAGTGTTCTGGGCCTGCAGTGTTCTGGGCCTGCAGTGTTCTGGGCCTGCAGTGTTCTGGGCCTGCAGTGTTCTGGGCCTGCAGTGTTCTGGGCCTGCAGTGTTCTGTCCCTGCAGTGTTCTGGGCCTGTTCTCTCAGCTCTGTGAGAGAATATTCTCTGCTCTATTTGTTCAGTAAGTGATCTAAGTTTAGACACTGATGCCTAGATAACCATGTTGTGGTTCTGCGTAACTGACACCCTGTGACGGATGTATGGAAACCCCTGTGATGTCACACGGTGCTCCGCTCCTCTGACATTCCACTCCACTTCCTGTTCATTAACGCATCACCTTCTTCCTGCGACGTCACAGTCTCCCTTCCAGGCAGGTACCCTAACACACTGTTGATGGAGTGAGTCATATCCTGGTGGGGCATACAGTAGGAAACGACTGGGCACAACTGTGAAAAGGTACTCCCACAACTCAGAGATAAGAGAGAGATGTGAGAGAAAAAGAGAGATACAGATAGAGCGAGCGAGAGAGCAATAGAGAAAGGAAAAGAGAGAGAGAGAGAGAGAGTATAGACTAATAAACTATTATAAGTCTGATCTAGTCTGGTGTGGTGTGGGCTGTGTGGACTGGTTAACTGCTGGGAGCTGGTGTACAGTACAGTACGGCATGGCACTGAGCACTGGTGTTTTCCCATAGGAAGCTGATTGATGTTTCTGCGGTGTGTGTGACACTGTGTGAAGGAAGCACCACTGCACGTTCTCAGCTCTGGGCTGGGTAGCCAGTGTTCATGGGAAAGTGGTGGCCCTTTGGATCCCCGAGCCACACCCCCTGACCCATGACCCGTAAGATGTCAACATCCTGGGATGCTGCCAGCCTCACCATGGCATCCCAGGAGCCCAGCAACACCAGGAGATAGGAGCCAGAAACATTCATGTAGCAAATTGGAGGGGGATGGAGCCAGATTCAAACCTGCAACCTTGTATCTGTCAGCCCAACACCTGAGTCACTAGGTCCACTAATACTGGAGGTGCCAAACCCTTCATGATACAAGGTACACTGTTAAGTTGTCACTGGAGTTATGGGATAATATCTAACTATGGCACATACTGTACAACATCCAGGTGTAAAATACTTCATCTAAGAGGATGTTGATAGTTCCACCGGTGGGTATATCCACGTCCTGCCAATCACACCTGAACCTTGGGCTGTGTCTATATCCATGCCAACCCAAGCAATAACGTCAAAGGCTATTCCTGAGGATGTGTCAGTCCATTGGCCAGCATGGTTGTCATGGTGATTAAACCCGGAGAGGGGCTGGCAGGGAAAATATGCTAAATTTAAAGTTTATGAAAACACTTAAATTAGTAAAAACACAGCCTCCGAGAGAGAGAGAGAGAGAGAGAGAGAGAGAGAGAGAGAGAGAGAGAGAGAGAGAGAGAGAGAGAGAGAGAGAGAGAGAGAGAGAGAGAGAGAGAGAGAGAGAGAGAGAGAGAGAGAGAGAGAGAGAGAGAGAGAGAGAGAGAGAGAGAGAGAGAGAGAGAGAGAGAGTATAGAGTATAGTTCCGGAGTTCCAAATTAAGCAGCAACAGCTGAAAAGATGAGCTCCTAAAAATATTGAATTTTACATGGTTTTTAGAGGAAAGTATATCGAAAAAAAGCAAAAGAAAACTGCAAGACTGATTAGGAGACCAAACAAGCAGCAAACAAAGAAGAAAGGCTTTCGAAAAAAGTAAAATTATACAATTTTCTTAGCTAGCTAAGTTGTTTACCTGTTGCTAGGCAGTTGCTAGGGACTCTCCTGAAAGAAGCTAGCTAGCTAACAAGGAGAGAGAGAGAGAGAGAGGTCATGATCAGATGATCAGATGAGCTCCTGCATTTTTCAGCATTTTCTTTAAAAAAGATAGATTTAGAGTTAGTTAAACTTGGATTTTTTGTGGAACTGAGAGAGATACAGCTTCAACTGTATTCAACTGTAACTGACTTGATACAGCTTCAACTAGCACTGACGTGTCAAGTGAGAGGTGTCAAAGACCATTAGCCCAACAATGGCAGGAGAGTCGAATAGTCTACCCCAACCAAATGGAGAGGCCTTAGAAGCTCCCTCCTGCTGTTCAGAGGTAATTAAAATACAGTACCCTGTGAGTGTAAAGAATGATAAGGCAAGAAAAGAGCACAAAATGAAGCTCCTTATGGAAAATCAAGAGACACTTTTTGCTGACTATTACAAAAATGGGAACATCAGCAACCTTATCTTCCACACAAACCATCCCCTGGCATGGCACAGTGCTATATTAGCACACTACCCCTCTGTTAAGAGAGGGGGGGTTAACGAGGGGTGGAAACTCAGGATACTTGACAACGAGGACTCTGAGTCAGCTAACATAAATCTATATAAGTCTGGAACAGTATTGGTACAGGGCAACCCCAAACAGTTTCAGCTGGACTTTCACCTAATCAAAGAATTAGCCCAGCAGGAGAAGCTCTCCCTTGATAAAGATACCCCCACCCCAAGCGGGTCAGACCAGACCTCTTCATCATATAACCCCACAGACGAGCAACCCTCAGCAGACAGTCAACCTCCCAGTACAGAGCACTTCTCCCTCATTGAAATGAAGGATAAATTCACCCAGCTGGAGGTAAGGCAGGTGGAGCTGGAACAGCAGGTGATTACACTCCAGTCAGCACAGACCCAGACAACAGTCCAGCACAACAACCCCTTAACCAGACCAGGAGAGCTGGAGGTGGAGAGAGACATATCTGCACTCTGGACAGTGGTGAGACAACTTCAACAGGAGAAAGAGCAGAAGCAGGAGCAGAACAAAGCACTAGAGGAGAGGATCAGACTGCTGGAGGAGAGGGAGAGGGGGATGGAGGAGAGGATCAGACTGCTGGAGGAGAGGTTGAGGGGGATGGCATGTGACAGAGAACAACCCACTAGGGAGGTGGCCATCCCCACAGAGACGCCAGCAGAACAGCCCACCTCAGCACCGGACAAAAGTCTCGACACCACAGCAGAACAGTCCACACCAGACCCTGACCATAGAGTCAACATCACAGCAGAACAGACAAAAGAAAAAACCCAAGCCCAGCAGCTCTCACCCCCCCTGAGCACCCCCCCTGTCAGCCACCCTGATAGCCCTCCTGACAACCCCCCCACACCCACTGAGAACAAACACAAGACACAGATTGTTCTCCTTATGGACTCAAATGGGAAATATATAGAAGAAAAAAAACTTTTTCCCAAACACAGTGTGTCTAAACTCTGGTGTCCAAACACCCAGCGCGCCCTAGACCTTCTGTCTGAGGACAAACTAGGCTCACCTAGCCACA
Organism: Salvelinus alpinus; assembly: GCF_045679555.1. Lineage (NCBI taxonomy): Eukaryota > Metazoa > Chordata > Actinopteri > Salmoniformes > Salmonidae > Salvelinus > Salvelinus alpinus. Next base: position 33,054,305 of record NC_092087.1, on the reverse strand, counting down.
TAATAATACACACAGGCACAAACGACCTGAGAGCAAAGCAGGAAAGGGTGGCCACAGCACTGAAGGGAGTGATTGAAAAAGCTTCTTCTACTTTCCCCAATGCACAAGTGGTTATCTCCACCCTGCTACCACGAAAAGACTTCCACCCTGCTACAATACAGCGGGTAAACGCAAGCATTTCCCGTGACTGTGCCTCAAAACCAAATGTTTTCCTGGCCCACCACTCCACCCTGGACTTGAACAGCCTCTATGACCAGGTCCACCTCTATAAGGCAGCAGTGCCCACCTTTGTCCGGACTCTAAAGGACATCGCTCTCAAACGCAGCCCCAACACTTCACACAGGAGCAACAGATCAATAGACACCCCACCCAGACCAGCGAGACACCCTCCAAGACCTGCAGGACCCCCCCGTGGACCTACACATAGAGGACCCACGCCAAGAGGACTTACATCCAGACCACAGCACCCCCAGACACATCCACACCCCCACCCCAACCAATCAACACCCCCCCACATCAACCATGCCCACACCCCATTTAGGCCCCCTCAGATCAGACCTATGCCACTCCTGCCCACCCCATGCACCCCACCCCCGCAAAGAGAGCATCAACATGGAAGTCACACATACGCCCAGGTAGTGAGCGGGCAAACAGGCCCAACCCCCACTCTTACACTCGCCCAAGCCAACGGCATGTACCAGATGCTCAGCAGGCTCTGCTCACACTTACTGGCCTGAGGCCAAACCACACGGCCAACAACATTGGACACTTTATGGAACAAAAAGCCTTCACTATATCATCCTGGAATATCCAAGGCCTGAGGTCATCTGCCTTTGGCCTAAAGAGCAGGAACACGGACTTCACCAAAGAAATCGGTAATGCAGACATTGTCATCCTGCAAGAAACATGGTATAGCGGAGACGGACCCACTGGTTGCCCTCTAGGTTACAGAGAGCTGGTAGTCCCATCCACCAAACTACCAGGTGTGAAACAGGGAAGGGACTCAGGGGGAATGCTAATTTGGTATAGAGCAGACCTAACTCACTCCATTAAATTAATCAAAACAGGAACATTTTACATTTGGCTAGAAATTCAAAAGGAAATTATCTTAACAGAGAAAAATGTCCTCCTGTGTGCTACCTATATCCCCCCACTAGAATCCCCATACTTTAATAAAGACAGCTTCTCCATCCTGGAGGGGGAAATCAATCATTTCCAGGCCCAGGGACATGTATTAGTCTGTGGCGACCTAAATGCCAGAACTGGACAAGAACCTGACACCCTCAGCACACAGGGGGACAAACACCTGCCTGCAGGTGACAGCATTCCCTCCCCCATATGCCCCCCTAGGCACAACTATGACAACATAACCAACAAAAACGGGTCACAACTCCTGCAGCTCTGTCGCACGCTGGGTATGTACATAGTCAATGGTAGGCTTCGAGGGGACTCCTATGGTAGGTTCACCTATAGCTCATCTCTTGGCAGTAGCACTGTAGACTACTTTATCACTGACCTCAACCCAGAGTCTCTCAGAGCGTTCACAGTCAGCCCACTGACACCCCTATCAGACCACAGCAAAATCACAGTCTACTTGAACAGAGCAATACTCAATCATGAGGCATCAAAGCCAAAGGAACTGAGTAACATTAAGAAATGCTATAGATGGAAGGAATGCAGTTTGGAAACCTACCAAAAAACAATTAGGCAACAGCAAATTCAATCCCTTTTAGACAACTTCCTGGGTAAAATGTTCCACTGCAATAGTGAAGGTGTAAACTTGGCAGTAGAAAATCTTAACAGTATATTTGACCTCTCAGCTTCCCTATCAAATCTAAAAATCTCAAATAGAAAACCGAAGAAAATGAACAACAATGACAAATGGTTTGATAAAGAATGCAAAAATCTAAGAAATAAATTGAGGAACCTGTCCAACCAAAAACATAGAGACCCGGAAAACCTGAGTCTACGCCTTCACTATGGCGAATCACTAAAACAATACAGAAATACACTACGGAAAAAGAAGGAACAGCACGTCAGAAATCAGCTCAATGTAATTGAAGACTCCATAGACTCTAACCAATTCTGGGAAAATTGGAAAACACTAAACAAACAACAACACGAAGAATTATCTATCCAAAATGGAGATGTATGGGTAAACCACTTCTCCAATCTTTTTGGCTCTATAACAAAGAATAAAGAACAAAAACATATACATGATCAAATACAAATCCTAGAATCAACTATTAAAGACTACCAGAACCCATTGGATTCTCCAATTACCTTGAATGAGTTACAGGACAAAATAAAAACCCTCAAACCCAAAAAGGCCTGTGGTGTTGATGGTATCCTTAATGAAATGATCAAATATACAGACAACAAATTCCAATTGGCTATACTAAAACTCTTTAACATCGTCCTTAGCTCTGGCATCTTCCCCAATATTTGGAACCAAGGACTGATCACCCCAATCCACAAAAGTGGAGACAAATTTGACCCCAATAACTACCGTGGAATATGCGTCAACAGTAACCTTGGGAAAATACTCTGCATTATCATTAACAGCAGACTCGTACATTTCCTCAATGAAAACAATGTACTGAGCAAATGTCAAATTGGCTTTTTACCAAATTACCGTACAACAGACCATGTATTCACCCTACACACCCTAATTGACAACCAAACAAACCAAAACAAAGGCAAAGTCTTCTCATGCTTTGTTGATTTCAAAAAAGCCTTCGACTCAATTTGGCATGAGGGTCTGCTATACAAATTGATGGAAAGTGGTGTTGGGGGTAAAACATACGACATTATAAAATCCATGTACACAAACAACAAGTGTGCGGTTAAAATTGGCAAAAAACACACACATTTCTTTACACAGGGTCGTGGGGTGAGACAGGGATGCAGCTTAAGCCCCACCCTCTTCAACATATATATCAACGAATTGGCGCGGGCACTAGAACAGTCTGCAGCACCCGGTCTCACCCTACTAGAATCCGAAGTCAAATGTCTACTGTTTGCTGATGATCTGGTGCTTCTGTCACCAACCAAGGAGGGCCTACAGCAGCACCTAGATCTTCTGCACAGATTCTGTCAGACCTGGGCCCTGACAGTAAATCTCAGTAAGACCAAAATAATGGTGTTCCAAAAAAGGTCCAGTCACCAGGACCACAAATTCCATCTAGACACCGTTGCCCTAGAGCACACAAAAAACTATACATACCTCGGCCTAAACATCAGCACCACAGGTAACTTCCACAAAGCTGTGAACGATCTGAGAGACAAGGCAAGAAGGGCCTTCTATGCCATCAAAAGGAACATAAATTTCAACATACCAATTAGGATCTGGCTAAAAATACTTG